>NW_024704431.1:0-4610 GCF_008729295.1 Plectropomus leopardus | reverse complement strand
AAAGATGCATCCCAGATATTTGTCAGCTCCATCAGATCTCTATAAAAACAATTTTATTGGGCATAAAAGGAATTAATTATATCCAAAATACTCCTGTCTCACTCCCTGGTTTCCAAAATGGCAGAAGTGCTTTTCAGGAACAAGGATATTTTCTGTTTTATTTGTAAAGTAATTAATTATATACCTACAGGGTGTGTTTCAACCATAACAGGTCAACTCCTCACATGCAGCTCATTCAACGTTTTTGAGTCTAATACAACAAAAATCATTAAATATTTCCTTCATGTTTTGAATTACAACACAAAGACTTTTCCGTTGAAAAAAAATGCTTTTAAGGAAAAAAAAATTACTGGGAGGTTTGCCTATTACAGGTTATAATGGTCAATATTTTGAATTTTTAAAATATAATTTCCCAGCATAATTGAAGAGTAAAGAAAAAGGATTTAGTCCAAATTCTCAAGATTAAGTGTTACACTAAAAAAAGGAAAATAAAAACTGACAGATAATCCAGGAACAACCACAAAAACGTGTAACACCATCATCAATACAAACTTTCGTCAGGAGTCTTAACTCTTCGTGGATCATTTAAGGTAAATGATTAAACGTGAAGTTTGCGTGTGAGTTGAAAGCGCTCGTCTTATGTAAGATCATAAAGACGTCGGCCTCCTGTTGCTGAGCTGCTGCAGTGCACTCTGGTATTTATGAGCCTCAGGCGCCACCTGGACTTCTTCACAGAGCTGCTGATGCATGTTGGGACATATTCAGAGTTTTAAATGTCCCGGTGGGTCCTGAGCAGTAATTATCCACCAGCATTTCTTTTAGGCTTTGGCTTCTTTAAAAAAAAAAGGATATGTATTTTGTTACTGTGCCGATTTTAAAAGTAGATTGTGAAAGTTTTCTGTCATCCTGAAAGTCGAGCATTTTGTTCCCAAATGTTTTCATTTTCGTTCCTGCCGTACACTCACAAACCCGCCTGTACACTTTCAACAATATAATACACAAGTCCTGAAAGGAATATGACCTTCATGAAACATCACTTTCAGCTGTTGTTGACGCTCGAGTCAAAGACAAGTTGACTAAACATTTTTTTGATGGAGTCCTTTTCACGATACTCAGAGACAAAAAAACAGTATGAACACAGTCGGTAGACAAATATCAGTACAATGTTACAGTGACACAGAGTCTGGCTTCCACTCTGCACTTCTGTGAGCCGGCGGGTAAAATGTCTCTGGAAAATGAGGCTCCACAAAGGAAGTGCCCCGCCTACTGTGTAACCAAAACAGGAAGAGGAGTGCTTTGTTTTCTCTACTATCATGTGACATGGCAACACAGCCGCCCGTGAGACAGGACAGCTGGAAAGAGTCGCTCACACAGCATCCAAATTCATCAAATCTATTTTTTAATATATATTTGTTTTTGCTGTGACGACGGCAGCACATGTAGCTGCAGCAGCCAGTAGCTCCTCAAATCCTTGCTACTTTTTTGCTCTATTTTCCTTTTTTTTGTTTCTTCATGGCCCCTTCTGCTGAAGCACGACGTTTCTACGGTAGAGAAGCACTTATCGATGTCGGGAAATGTTGTGTGGAAATGTAATTGACTCTCACTTAGTAATGAATCATGACTGGTCTTCACAGAGACATGGTTAACCCCTAACGTCCTGGATCAAGCTGTTGCAATGGATGGGCGGGCCTTGTTCAGAGCCGACAGGACACAAGACTATTTTATATTTTAATTTTTAAAAACCACTGCAGGAATTGAATCAGCCATCAGCAACAACCGGATGGAATAATTATAGTAGCTGCTGATTTTATTCAACTCATCCTTCAACTCCAAAGATGTAGCCGGATCGAGGACAAATGTAATTTCATTTTGTAAACTTTGCTTCCAAAATGACAAATACATCTGCCTTCTTCTGCCTTCTTCTACCTTCTCACAAAAAACAAAAAATCATTGGCTGTGACCCTCCCTCCGTCTCCTCCACAGATGCCACAAGCATCAGTCGCGCTGTGCAGACGGAGACCGCCGACCATCCCGCCAGCCACGTCTTCAGACCCGTCAGGATCAGATTCCAGAGTTTCAGCTGCAGCAGGCACCCTGAGGCGGCTCGCCGGCTGAACTCTGACCCCGCAGGTACATGTAGTGATGTGAAAAGCAAACGAGCACTTTAAAAACAGGGAGGTTAAAGCACGAAGCAGCAAATAAATGTAGCCGCACGGGCAGTTTGGGGGCTTTTTAAACTTATGAATCTCTATTTGATACTTGGGTCTGAATTTTTTCTGTGAGCTGTTTTTGCTGATTCCTAAATGTTTGTATTTTGTCTGTTTTTCACGATAATAATAATTTTATTTATATAGCACTTTTAAAAACAGAGTTTGCAAAATGCTTTGGTTTCTTTCAGAGGAAATGTAACTATAAGAACCGAACATTAGTGCTGAATTAAAGCCAGACTGAAGAGAGAAACAATTCCAAACCAGCAGCAACAATAACAGCCCCTGCTAATACGAGTAAATACGATTCACAGAATATTAGCAGCAAACACAGAAGTAATGGCGTTAATATTACAATTAAACACGATCGGGACAGATTAAAAGACTTACTTGAAGATATATTAAAAGACAAACTGAAATAGATCAATTAAAGTAAATTAGACAGCTCTGAGGCAAATTAACAGTCAGCCGCGCTGTAACTGTGTTTCAGTGTAAGTTTCTGACAGCTACTAACCGCAATAAAGACAATGAAACACCGAAGCAGCTGCTGAAACTGAAAACAGCACTGATGTTTTTGGAAACGCTGAAAGCAGGGGAGTTAGGAGTTTTCATGACTGAGTCAACTCACAGCTGCGAACAAATCGTCCACACTCAGCATGACTTTCATGTCAATAATTTCCTACTAAAAGAAGTTGATGTCTTCATTTTTAACCCCGTCTGCATGGCTCTGATCGGCTCGGGTGTTTTCCAGCTTGAAAATTCGTAGATGTGGGCAGCGATTCGACTTCTGTTGGAGCTTGAGATCACTAAGAGTCAGCTCAGATTTGGGGAATGGGGGTCAGTGTTTGTGCTCAGTTGTGCTCTGTTGTTTCTCAGCTGTCACAGAGATTAAAGTCCCCTATATGCACCTTGTATGTGTCCTGCGGTCCAACTGAGAATATAGGTTCTTCAAAACATGCACTTTTAGTGACTTTGGGCCTGTTAGCTCGCACAGTTTCCACCCCTCGATAACAGATCCAGATGGTTCCCTTTTAAGCTTTGAGCTCCTTAATGAGAAACACGGAGGTGCAGCTGGGATTTAAAGTGTTAAAGGTCCTGAAACCTGTGGATTTTATAGATCTGTCTCCTGCAGCTCTGCAGGGTTTCACATGTTCATCACATGTGGGTCAGGAGGCCCTGCGTGCCTGCAGCGGCGGGACAGGCGTCGGCATGTCTGCCGTCAGGACGGACGCATAAATACCTGGACGTCCAGATGCTGCGTTCAGTGTCAGAGTGTCTGCAGGTGGAAGACAGACGAGGAGGCAGAGAGACGCCAACATGGTCCCACTGAGGCTGGTCGCCTTCGGCTGTGAGTATCGTCCTCGCCGCAGTCAAACGCGCAGCGTTTGTGACTGCGTGGTTGGTTTTTAATCGTGTTTTTTACATGTTCGCTCTGTTCAGACAGCTGCGTGTTTGAGTCTTCTGGGTGTTAAAGTTTGGAAAAAAGACTTTTAGTGGAGCAAGTTTTAAATGTCAGAATGTAGATTTATTTACTGTTGTCTCACAATGAGACCCTGAAACAGAAACTGTGAGCTCACAGCTTAAAAAAGAGATTACATTTGGAAACTGAAAAAATCTTAGAGAGCTCAGAAAAAAAAACAGAAAGAAAAAATTTCTATTTTTTCTGGTGATGGTGGAGCATCCGTGCGTTTCCTCACAGTGTTAATTAGAGCATCTTACTTAGATTTAGTCTTTAGACCAAAATACTTCTCAATCTCATTTGAGTCATTTCGAGAATTCATGATTTTTTAGTCAACTTTTAGTTTTTGCTCTTTTTCTATTTAACCCTCTGAGACCTGAGCAAGTTCAAAACAGAAATTCAACATGGGGGAAAAAGCATTAAGATAATTAACATGACATGGTTCAAAAATATAAATATTTTGGAATAATATATGAAAAACTTATTTTTATTTACCTCCATGCTTTAAAAGAACATATATCAGCTTTTTAGATCTCATTTTGCCATCAAAATATCACAAATATAGAAATGTTTCAATGTTAAAACTTTACTTTTCTTTCTGATGTCTGTATATTTCTGTTGTGAATCACAGCATTTTTTACAGTGTTGAAGTGATGAAAGTCAAACTGATGAGCTGTGTTGTGTTTTTGTGTTTTCAGTGCTGGCTGCTGCGTGGTATTTCACTTCAGCTGCAGGTACCTTTTTAATGGATATTTTTGAGACACCAGTTTAACATTTATACTAAAAATGTTCTTAAATGAATAACCTAAAGTTTGGTGTTTGTGTCATCCTTATTTAAATAAATGCAATTCATAACAAGTTGATCTACATGCTGTTTAAACCAGATGGTGATGATGATGATGATGATGATGGTGATGATGATGATGATGGTGATGATGATGATG
>NW_024704430.1:0-2588 GCF_008729295.1 Plectropomus leopardus | reverse complement strand
AGGAGTTAGGGCTGGGCAATATGGAATAAAGTCTTATGATATTTTTTTTAATATCAATATATATCACGATATCCACAAATCACTATTTCTGTCAAGCTTAAAGGTTCCCTTTGACTCCTCAGTGAGATATGAAGATATCATCAGGTTAATTTTGGTTTAAATATTTATTTTCTAGAGTTTTTTTAGACTGCAGGACTCTGACTTCAGCTTCTGTCAAACTTCTGTGCTGTTAATCATTTTACTCAGGAATTAAAAACTTTTGAGTCGGCCTACTTCTCCTATAGCTGCCGACAGCCTGCCGACATTCACAGTTAGATTTATCGCTCAGCCCTAGCTCCAGGTTTCAAAAAGGATATTGGTTGGGTTTACCTCCTAAGACATTTTTAGCAAGAAATTGAATTGAAAAATACAAGACATATACCCAAAATATAGTTAAACTTAGTGAAATTTATAATAATTCTGCAGCAGAATTTTAAATATGTAATTATGGTAATTATAAACAAAGTTTACCCTAGCTTTTCTCTTTTTTTTCCCTTGACATTTTACCCTACTTTAATTTTTTTCCTAAATCAACTAATTGTTTTTAATTTGTGGAATGTTTTTTACAAAATAAAGCCAATTTTGTTAGGGTTCAAAGGGTAAAATACTTGTCTGAAGGCAGCACAAGGGAATTGATGTGGCTTCAGGTTGCTGCCGTAGTGTCACTGTACTGCTGACAGTTTAACATTAGTGCAGAAAAGTTTGAATTACATCACTCAGAGTAATAAAGTTTTTTATTGTGGCATAAATATGACCTGAGCAGTAGGAGTAAAGAGCATAAATGTGGAAAAGAGATATATTTAACATCGCCATTATCAGTTCATCATAAAATCCAAACAATCTAACTACACAATCCAAAACTTTAAGATGGTGATGCTCAACTTACAGCCTGAGGGCCAATTCTGGCCCTTGATAGGGCCCCTGGTGACCCCCCAAGTATTTTATAATTGACAATAAAAATAAAGTGATTGACACTTGGAATTGGTTTTGTACTTTTAGTATCCGTCAGGTGTCAGAGTGCATAAAACAGCATCAAAATAGAGCTTGTTGATCAAAAAAGTGCCAGGATCCCCCACACCCCCAGACCGGCGCCAGCTACGACCCTAATGTCCTAAAATATTAAAAATGCCCTAAAAATCCTAGAAACGTGCTAAAATCCCAGATATGGCCTAAAATCCCAGATATGGCCTAAAATCCTAGAAATGTTCTAAAATTTGAGAAACGTCCCAAAATTCTAGGAACATTATAAATATTAGTAACACGATAAAATCCGAGACAGAGGCCCCTGGCTTCCTGTCATTTGGCAAAAGTGGCACAGCAGGTTGGTATCACTGCTGTACAGGATGTAGTTATTCTAGTACCTCTGATATAAAACAGTGTGGGAAAAGCTGTGATGTTGATTCAGAGTTTATGACTCTGCTGGTTTTATCCAGGTGATAGTTGAGTATTAACCGTCAGCTGCAGCTCTGAGGCTGCTGCTGATAAAAAAAAAAAAACAGCCTGTTTGTTAGCGATGCAAATGATCAGACGTCTGATTTACATGTCGCTTCATTTCTTCATCCTCACAGGTCCAGACCTCAATGTGAGGACGCCTCCCTCCTCCACTCAGGCTCTGACCGAGCAGATCATCAACCAGGAGCTGCAAACTCACCCTCAGTGTTTCCCCTACCAGCATGCTGACTACCAATCCCAGGGGCCCCAGCACAGAGCCCAGGTGAACCCCAGAGCCTTTGACTGCCCGAGTATTCAGATCACCTCCATCGCTCCTCACAACCATGTGGAGCCAGGCAACAATCAGGAGGCTTTGGCGGTGGGCGGCGCAGAGGGGGGCTACCCCGAGGCGTCCTGGTCCAGGGGCCAGCTCTACCTGCCCTTGGACCCCTGCTACCGGGACCCAGCGCTCTGCCCCAGCCCCTGCAGCAGCCTGTCGTCCCGCAGCTGGATGTCCGACCTCTCCTCCTGCGAGTCCTTCTCTCATGTCTACGATGACGTGGAGGGGGAGCTGCGTGACGCCGCCCGCCTCGCCCTGGGGTCCCCTCTTGGGTCACCTCTGGGGTCCCCAGGTTGTGGGGGCGGGGCTTTTGGGGTGGAGCTTTGGCAACAAAAATACCAACATCCCTTAGCCTTCAGTCCGGCGCTGACGCCCCATCAGTCACCCCGCCAGTCTCCTCGCCAGTCGCCCTGCCATTCTCCTCGCACCAGCGTCACAGAGGAGAACTGGCTGAGCCGCCGGCCCACATCCAGGTACGCGTCAGCACAGTCCACAAACGTTTCCTCAGTAACTTCATTATTTAACCAAGTAGTCTCATTAGGATCAACATCTGTTTTTCTAGACCCTGCATTTTCCCCTGAGTTATGCCTATCAGGCTATAAATAGACTGCATTGTTTTTAAACCCTCTAAGCCGCCATGCAACCAGCAAACCGTACAAAACACACTTAAAGCCAGACAGCAGACAATAAAAGCTCTAAAATCTGAATAAAAGACTGCAGCCTGAGAACATCTGCCATGATTAGTCTGTAAATATAGGATATCTTAACAGTTATTGGA
>NW_024704429.1:0-3461 GCF_008729295.1 Plectropomus leopardus | reverse complement strand
AACTAATGTCCTTGTAACTTTAGTGAGGAAACTCTGAGGTAGGGATGAGACAATATTACAGATGCACTGATTGTGAGAGTCTGGGTCAACACCAATACTAAGATTGATAATAACCTAGCAATTTGGAAACACTTTCCCAAAACACTTTATTAAATAACTGCTTCAAAAGCCTTATTACCTTATATATTACAAATCCCTCTATAATATCTATTTTATATTGCTTTTTCAAACAACTGTATTATTTGTAGCCAAAAACTACATTTTACAAGATGGTATTTGAACACATCATGAGAACCTTTGCCCGATACACATTTTTACTGCATAGAGCTTGCATGCATCATAATGTAACTCAATGTAATATCTTCCAGTAGCTAGTCTGGCTTTTTAAGCTTGTTGGTTTGTTTTTCACTAAAACAGAAGTTAATATGAAAAAGATGCGTCTTATCAGTGCAATAAAAAAGCATTTGTTTCCTAACACAATGTAAGGTAAACTGATTCTTGTATGTTTAAATGCCATTTTAAGTGTTATGAGCATATTTTGATGGTTATCATGATAATCATCAAAATAGAAATGACTTTGGCCATGATTATTGTTTCATGAAATTTTCACATTGTCCCATGCCTTGTTTCAGGCAACATTTAGCTATACAGCAGAACACTGAATCTTTCAAGATCTTCAGATTGACTATCTGTAACATAATTAATAATGAATAAATAATTGTTAGTTTCAAGCCTTATAAGTGTTTGTTTAAAATGAAAAGTCTAAAATCGAATTAAATCTTTACAGAGAACATAGAGATACTGAGTGTATTCTAATTGAATGTGTATGTGGTTGTTTCAATTTTTTGCTGTCTCTGAGACATTTTTAATGTCATAGAAATTCTCAGGAATCCAATTATATGCAAACAAAGCCGCACAGCAGGCAAACTTGAGGTCTTTAAAGTCAGAGAACAAATGTTGCATTGTCTGTATTGACTGATAGAAGATGTATATTTAAGCTATATGTGTCTGCAACATTAAAATCACTTTAAAAAAACAGTCGGAAATTGTGAGAAAGATGGACTTGATTTTCATCTAACAGTGTTACATGTGGAGAAAAGATAGCACTGTATGATGTAGTGCAGCAGTTATTCAGACACACACTGATTTAGTAGTACAGTGTGGACATGCACCAGCTGAGCTATAGGCTTTCATTATAATTAGCTGTGGACTGTAATGCAGATGGGTTGATGCTTTGCTGGGTCATTTACGTCTGTTTTATTTTCCTGTAGATGATCAGTCCTACTTTACATGGCATCCCATCAATTAAAGTACATCACATAAAGCTGTCTACTTGCCAGGAGCTCTTGGACCATTTACACATTGATTTTTAAACATTACCAGCCAAAATCCAAATAAGCATGGGTATATTAAAAACCGTGTGGTGCAAAAGTCTCCACTCTTATGAGTTTTACTGTCCTTTCTGAGACATGGTCTTAAGATGATGTTATAAGATGTAAATGTAATTCGTTTTCCTCACCTCCCACACTAGGTTAAAAGTTTGTGAATGTAATTGCATCTGTCACAAGCTCAAAAGCCTCCATCTACAACCTCCACGGATATTAATAGTGACGGGATATAATGTAAAAATACCACCATAAAAAACTTCAAAAGTGTATTGCAGATTTACAGATTCTTGTTTTTTGTTTAAAGATCTAAAACACTTATGTCAAGAGAATTTCATACAGGCAAAAATAAAATCAATAGACCAGAGCGCTTCATAAGACATTTTGAGTTTGGTCTCAGAACACTTGAACTCTTGCACTCACTGTAGAGATTTTTATACAGTATCTTTCATGGCTCTCTCCACCTACACATAAAATCCATACATGCTGCTGCAGGTATGTTGTCTCTGCATTTTGGGACGCATTTATCGAAGTAAAAGACAAGCTGAGATTAAATGAGAAGATGTTTTACAGACTGCACTGAGCATTAATAATGGATAAAAGATTAAGTTCAACCCTATGTGTTTTGTTTGACCTCTATATCGACTGAGTAACGTGCATAACTGAACAAATCTGAACTGTGCACACGGGTTCTCTGCATGCAAATGTGATGGACGTCGACGAGCAAACATAATAAACTTTTTGACTCGATCTCTCAGTATACATGCGTCCAACAAAACTATTTTCTGCATCTAATTTACTAAAGAATATAATACTGAATGGTAGTGCTTGTTTATGCTTTTTTAAGATTTACTTTGGTGTCAGAGGGCTTAGTAAATAGAATAATGTAAATACAAATATGAGATTATATATGTCTAAATTTACAGTGGCTTAGCACAGGGTCACTTGGTTGAAATTTCCATGAATGCATAATATAGCATGAGTGATACTCAATTCTGAGTGCCATAATGACATCAATATTCAGGAGATCAAACGCATCTGACATGTAAATAGTAGTATCTTTATTTTTGAATTATTTTTTTTCCCCATAAACTATTAGGCATTACTCCCGTCCATGAAAACAGAGACAAAAATGTTCCACTTTAATGGAGGAAAATTGGTTCAGGTAGTTAAAAATGGTGTGATCAGTTATAAAAAAAGGTGTCAGTGCCTTAGAAAGAAAAAATAGTAAATGAGAAAAAAGAAAATTATAGTTTATGACATCCACCCACATCTTGGACTACAGCTCTGCACATATTCTCTGTAATGTGATCTTTGCACATCCTCAGGATCAATATTCAATAATACAAAACTTTTTGGGTCTCGTAGTCATAGACAGTTATATTGTACATATTTTTCATAGTATTTTTATAGTATATTTGTATTTTAAATGTTCTATTCTCTAGTTATGTTCTCAGCTTTTGCGGTCCCTTGCCATCATTTTATTTCCTCTTATGTTTGTTATGTGCACCAAACAACAAGGGAAATTCCTTGCGAGTGAAAACCTACTTGGCAATAAAGCTGATTCTGATTCTCTTATTTCAGATTAGGGCCAAAAGTAGGTCTGTGTTGGTTGGTTGGTTTAATTTTGAGTCAGGGACCACCAGGAGTCACGACATTGGCGTGTTGGCCAGAACTTGTGCTGACTCTTCATCTCGTGGCCTCGGGGTCTTTTCAGCAGACGGTGGCACATACAGCAGAGATGTCATGCTCACTCTTGTGCTGTCTGGGGTACTTAAGGCAGCGACACAGCGACAGGAACAACATATTGGTTTCCCACAAGCAGCAGAGGAAATCAAAGTTGACTTGTTCTTGACAGCGAGATTCCCAGATGTCATGTGAGCAAGAGATGGAACACAGTAGCACATGACACTACATTTACTCACACAGGAAACATACATACTGCTTGGATGTTTGGGGTGTGAGTACATCTCGGTGCATCCTCCAGATGTAGTGGATGAATTTTCTCTTCATAAAGATTGTATGTAAGTACATAATACAGTACACTGACAATAAGCAAAAATATCCATTAAATTC
>NW_024704428.1:0-1128 GCF_008729295.1 Plectropomus leopardus | reverse complement strand
TATAATACGTGTTTGGATGCGTAACTAGTGAGGAAATGTATTTTTTCTCTACTCGCACTGGATACCCCCCCAACAACCCATGCAAAATTTCTATCTTGGGTCCGCCAAAGACTCAAAGAGAATTTGTTCATATCTGTCTATTTTAGGTTAATTGTCCTCTTTGTCCCTGACATGTGTTTACCTTAAGGCAGTCACATGTCACCAAACAAGAAAATGGGTGAAGAGTTACTGCTTAAACAGTGTTGTTGTGTTTAAGGGTGAATTTCCTCAGCAACCACAAGGAGAGAGAGGAAGAGAGATCTGTCTTGATGATTTACAGTTTTTCTCAGTTGCTTTGGTACATTTCTCGAATCATCCTCGACATTTGCAAAGTTAGTGCATTTATCAAAACAATTCATACAAATAGCAAAACACCATGGATTACCTGCAAAAGCCAGTCTCTTGCTCAAAATCCTTAGTTCATCTCTCACAAGTAAATATCTGTATCAATGAACATGTCAGTGCCATCAGAATGACAAGTCCTTGTGTCATTGTATACGGATAAGACAGTCAAATTGCTTAGTCATGTTGACAATATAACAGCGTACTCTGGAGGGATGTTCTGATGGCTAAAGTTTTGATGACAATTATTGTAAATTGTAGGTTGCACCTTAGTGTATGTGGGAGATTAATTGCAAGGGACTGGACAAGATTTCCATTTATGCTTTTACTGTTTGCACTGTAATTTGTCGACAGACCATGTCATTGTGATACAGAAAGGAAAAGACAGCACTGCACAGCACAAAAACAAAAAAACAAACACAAAAAAACAAAAACAAAAAAAAAAAAACAAAAGTAGTAATGTGAAAATAGGACAATCTCCTTTGGGAAAACTGTACATGCAGTGCTGTAGGAATTACAGAAAGTATACAGTATTACTGTACAGTGCCTCAGTGTTCTGTCGACGAAAAATCTGAATGATTGAGGACACAGTTGTTCTCCCAACATTTGGCTGCACCCTTCAACCAGCCTCGGCCATTGTAAGCCCATGATTGAGAAGGTGGTCTACAAGTGTGGCTCTTATTTCACCAGGAACACGCATATAATAATAATAATAATAATAAGTGGCTCTTATTTCACCAGGAACAC
>NW_024704427.1:0-2807 GCF_008729295.1 Plectropomus leopardus | reverse complement strand
CTGTTCTGGTCACTGAGGATCTTCCACGCTGCATCAACTTCTAGAAACTTCTTCACACCAGACTCTGCCTCTGAAGGACACACCGCTCCGAGACGGTCTGGGTGGTACTGTGTACACACACACACACACACACACAAACTGATTTGTTAAATGGGTTACTGGGTCCACTCACACCGATAGTAAAATGAATGTGTGAACCATTTTAACTCGTTTCGGATCCACGCCAAAACGTTATGTGACGTGACTTTTGACAGAAAAGTTTATTTGGTTAAATGTGCCACAGTTTAAAGAGACAGACAGTAAAGGCAGTGCACTGTCACTTTATCCTGGTGTTGTTGCAGTAGTGTGTCGTCTGTAAACCCTCTCTAACTGGTCAGGTCTTGCACCCGTTGTGTTCACTGACGATGCGAAATCACAACACAGATGTTTTCTGTAGTGACATTAACAGCGCAAAGTGAGAAATAAACGGGACTAAAGATGCCTGTGTTTGGCGTTGCACCTGTTGTAACCTCCTGGGCTCCTGCGAGGAGCCTGCACGATCTATCAACCGTGACTGTTCACCAGCCCTCACGGCCCCACAACCTGCCGAGCCCACCGGGAATTTTTCCAGTTCTCCCGATTAGCCGCTCCGGGCCTTGTCTCTCCTGCGACAGTCTGTCTTACGCTTCCCGTCTGACCATGTGCCTCCCTTCCCTGATCCTAACCATCCGTGCCAGCGTGTGCGTTTGCGTTGTCTAAACATAACCACCTGCCGCGTCATCCCACCGTGTGCATTTGTTGACATCACGTTAGCCCGTAACGTAAAGACCAGATGCAGATGCATTAGTGTGTAATATGAAGGCGCGGAAGCCCACGACGACGTGACGACGTGACGAGTTATGATGAGAACGTGTTGGATACAGAGACAAACAGAGCGGTGTGTTTACCTGTAAGGCCAGCTGCTGGTACCTGTGTCTGAGCTGCTGGACTGAGTCTGAGGGGCTGGCTCCCAGGACGGCATACAGGTCCGTCTCTGCTGCGTCACACATCCCTGCTGCAACACGACACCGGCATCAGACTGATGCATCAATAACACAAACCTCCAGTGGTGTTTTTACACAAGCATCAGAGGACTGCATGTCTAAAATACCATTTGGCAGAGACAAGAAAAAAGCACAAAATCACACCTGACATGAAGGATCTTTGAGGTGGGATTTTCAAAGGTACATATTTATTCAATGTTATAGTTCCTGAGGTCTTACTGAACAGATTTATGTAACTTTAACAAAATATTAAAATCTAATAAGGGTCAAATAATTATGAAAAACATGCTCAAACAAACGGTTGATTTAGCCTTCTATGGTAAAGGTAGTAAAGCTAAGCTAATGAAATTTAAAATGGACTTTTTTTCTAAGATTTTAAATGAACTTCTGATCAATCATTGTTATTAAATTATGTTATCCATTCATTTTATACACACTAAGTAAATATTTAAAGTATGATTTTTTTTTTTATTGTCTAAGACCACATGTGACCAAACAGTTGAGTTGGCGTTTTATGGTTCAAGTAGTGATGCTATCATTTTTAGAAAATAAATAGGATGAATATCTACTGTTGTTATTGCCATATATTTAATGTCAGTCCGTTATATAATTGACAAAAGAAATTATATCAGTGTGATTTTGTCACCTTTTTTGAAACATTTTCAAAGTACTGTAATGGTACATATGCATGGAAATAATATTAGTACTGGTAATACTATTAATTCCATGATCACAAATTGAAATATGTTGGTAAAGTAACGTTACAATGGTTAATATTTTTTTTTTCCGTTTTATCATTTCCATCAAATGTCATCTTAACCATTTGATAGAAGCCTAGATTTAAAAATCAAAATAAAAAAAAAACAAAACAAACATTAATTTGTGTTATTACAGCCCATACAGGACATTTAAAAAATCTGTAAAATAATTTTTTGTTGTTTTTTTTTTTCTTGGTGGGGACTTTAAAGGGTCATGGAGCAGATGTCTCACTGGACTGTCTCATTATCTAAAGTGTCTCACAGGACTGTCTCATTATCTAAAGTGTCTCATGGAGCTGAACGAAGATTTGGTAATACTGTTTGGTTGGGTCCACGAGCTTACGCCAAAATACACGCTCGTGGACTGTATATAAAACTATAAATCTTTATAGACAGTCCACGTGTTGGACAGTGAACAAATGAGCCAAAACACATGTTTAATGAAGCCGGAAGCGCGGTCATGTTGCTCATAACGAAAACACGTTAAAAACATCTTCGGTTTTTCAGTTCTGTCTTATCTTGTTTGTGTTCTGGGTGTAAAGTATTGAACATACCTTAAAACAGGCTGTCACCTCAGAGAAGACATAGTGTCCAACAAGGTTTTGGGTCCGCCGGAAAACTGCTGTGTCTCTGGTCCGCTTGCTGCCTGACTTCCGCCGGAGAACTTGTATTTCCGGTTTGTCTTTCAGAATAAAACGTAACCACTACAACTCTGTAGGGGACGACAAAATATTAATGGATATATTAAATATAGCCGTAACGGTTCAAGACAACCTGCTTTTACTTAAAAAAAGAAATAATAAAAAGCGAATTTCTAAAGAAAGTCTTTGGTAATAAAAGATGCATGGCTGTCTTTCTCTATTATAAACAGGTGAAATAATATTATTTTTGGTGACATCTGATGTGTGTATTGTGTGTGTATTGACTAAAATGGTAAGACAGCCTGCAGAAACTCACCGTCACATAGGTACTGTAAACCGTGGTGAGGTAAAATCTAAACAGACATCTCAAACTAGTCAAGTTTCCA
>NW_024704426.1:0-1347 GCF_008729295.1 Plectropomus leopardus | reverse complement strand
GGAGGTCAGTGGAGGTCAGCAGCCGAAGTTCGTTTGGTCATGAAAAAACTGAAAAGTCATGAAATTAGCAAATAAGAATTTCCAGGCCTGGGAACATTTTGGAGAAGTAGATATACCCTGAAAGTTTTGTCGTTTTACAAAGCCATATAATAACACACGATGTGTTCAAGGACCGTCGGAAATGTGAAAATGCAACGCTAATTTTCAACGCTAAAAATTGCCTTTTCTTTTATCACCAAATTTTTTTCAAATTGCTATTTTTTACTTTAAAAAATCACCAAACATTTCTAAATAAAACAAAACTACAGTTCTGAAAAAGAACCGGTGAGGAGCATCGATGGTCGTTTCAGAGAATTTTGCTCTTTGAAATTTGCCTTAAAGTCGCGAAAGGTTGTGGAAATGTATTCTCAAAAAAATGCGCATGAACCCTGTAAAAGGACAGACTGTCCAGCTGCATTGTGGGAGCTGTAGTCTCTGTGCTGTGAGCTGCTGTCGTCGTGTTTCAGTCGGACACCGAGTTCTGGGATAAGATGCAGGCCGAGTGGGAGGAACTGGCTCGGAGGAACTGGCTGGAGGAGTCTGAGGGTCAGGGCCCGATCCCGCCCTCCGTCTCACCTGTGGAGAAGGTACGAACAAAACCCGCCCCCATGCACACGCCGCCCCCGTAACACAAGAATGATTCTGCTCTTCAATTTGATTGAATTAAATTATTGTTATTATGTTTTTTTTTATAAAATTTTAAATCCGGTGTTTTGTTTTATTTTATTTATTTCATTTTTTTTAACATAGTTTTAAAAAAATGACAAATAAATCTACCTTGTACCTTTATTCTGTTTTAAGTTGTTTTATTCATTTTAATTGACATGTTTTATCCTTATTTTATTATTAATTAAATTAAATGTTTGTAATCAGTTCGGACCGACATGTCTTTTTATCACTCAGTGGTTTGTTGCAGCGCAGCGTCTTTACTCTGAAAGTCCTCTAATGTTTCACTTCCTGTCGAACTCCTTTAATGAAATCTTTTTCCCAGCATGCATTTCTTCCCGGGAGCGTCTGTGGAGTTATTAGAAACGGCAGATTATTGGATGTTAATCTGCACTTTAATCCTCTGATCTGAGATCAGCTGGCAGCTGAACACCGAGCGCCCGTTAATCTGCAGTAATCCCGCCTCCGCTCAGGTGTTACATCACCACGGCGACGGAGGTCGTTATCAAACAGCTGCTCACTTCCTCTTTTATTGATCCTCAGTTCTTCTTCTGCTGATTCAGAGTGCGTCACTCTCCGGCCAAAAGTATGTGGACAGCTGAGCCCCCCCTCACATGTGACGTGTCTCTGTTTTGCTGATAT
>NW_024704425.1:0-4077 GCF_008729295.1 Plectropomus leopardus | reverse complement strand
TGTATGTAACAGAATTTATGTATATCCCAGGTAATCATTAGCTAGTAATCCATATATAACTGTCATCATTTTAAAGTGTGCAGTTGGTTAAACAAACGTAAGATGTTCCTTCAGGGGACCAGTATTCATGTTCCGTGTGAAAACACGGAAAGTCAACTTTGAGTTATTTTAAGGTACGTTGTCCAGGCCCAAGTCAAGACTTACTTGTCCCAAATTCTAAACATTGAATTTCAAGTTCTAAACAAGACAGCAGTGTAATAACAAACTAAATTTATAATATAATGAATGCTTTTTAAAAAGTTTACAAGTTGTTTGGAAGTTGATTTGTCTCTGTCCGTTAATTTCACCACACTTTTTGTATACTGCAATTCGTTTTTGTTGATGATCGGCTGTTTTTGTACATGAATGAAATAACCTTTGGTATAATTGTTTCCAACTCAGTAACATAATAGAGTGATACAGGAATGAGTCCTGCAATGAGTTTGCATTTTTATCACCCCTGGTTCTCGCGTGTAGAAGTTGATGGGTTATTTGAAAGGGGTTTTTGGTTAATCGCCTAAAATAAGGTTTGTGGTTATCACAAGCTGAGGAGACTTTCACTTCTTGTTCAGCGACATAAAATTTGTGAATTACCCACTGTGAGCGGTTACTAACAAGTTGCTAAATTAGTCGACAGAATGTCATCATGCTGAACACAGCCTCCCAGTCTCGTTGTTGTGGTAAAGTCAGTCATATGATGGTGGTGTTCGTTTATGGCCTCATCTTAGCTTTTTACTTCTGGCCAAAAACCAATGGGAAAATCTCATCGGCTGTTTTTTCAAACTCAATAAACTTCCCCCATCTATCTAGGTAATCTTGGTTATTTGTATAAAATCCCTCCAAAATAAACTGGTGTTTAAGGAAACCCTTAAATCTATAGATGTTTAAGTTGCCTTGTAAATGAACATTTTCCCTAATAAGATTATTTATTTTACAATATAGGTCTTTGTTTCTGTAACATCTCCCGACATCACAGAGAAAAGATCCAACTCTGTGTCCAATCTTTTTTAAAACACATTTCCTGGACCTCTCCCCAAAATGCAGACACAACCTGACAATACCAAAAAAGGTGGTCTGTTGTATCAGGTTCCATACAAAAAAAATAATATTCATCTGATTTTCTGAGACCCCATATGTTTAACATCTTTCTTGTTGCCAGGAAATTACAAAGTATTTTTCTCATTGGCTGTTTGACGAGGGAACCAGGGGGACGCTAACTGCCTCACTTGACTACAAATAAACATTATTCCTGCAGCACTCATGTTAGTTCTTTTAGTTTCTTTCAACCTTGACTCAATTCTGGTTTGGTTCAGGCAAAGTAGACCTGGAGAATTAAGTGTCAACTTGCTGAATGGTGTTTATGTGAGCTGATTCAGGACTTGGGAAGGTCCTACATCAACACTAATGACTCAATAAGACAGTGTTAAAGTGACTGAGATAACTTTAAGCCAAGCAGACGTGTTCTTATTTTTATTTTTTGCTGTCAGTGTGCTGTGCAGTGTGCTTCTGGGGACGATTTGACAGTCGCGCTGCTCTTTGGTACAGGCTGCAGAGGACGCGATGCAGCAGCACAGAGGAGGAGAAGCTCTGCACTGTAAGGCTCTAAGATCACATTAACTTCTCTCCTCTGGTTAACAGTGGTGAATTCACAACTAACAGCAACTTCATCTGACACAGTCTGTGGCTTTTGCTTGACATGTAGTGTTGGAAAAGAATGCTGTTGCACATTTGCGATCTGTTGTTAGCGCTGTTATCTTATTCAGGACATCACATGAATGCCACTGTCACGCAGAACATCCAGCTGAGCCCCGATTGAACTTTGAACCTTTATATAGAAAATTTTAATGAATCATCAAATATTTGTATTTAACAACCAAATCTGATTAGACTGACATAAATTTGGATCTGGGTACAGCCCTACTTGAGTCCACACCTCTGGTGATAGGGGTCATTTTTACGCCAAAATCAGTTGACAAGTTTTTTGTGTTTTTTTTTTAAATTATTGTCATGGGTTTGTGGATATCTGACGCAGTCCAGTAAAGCTATTTAACCCAAGTGATCAGCACGATCTGGGATTAGTATGGAGCTAGACATGAACATAAAGTTTCATTTGACTGGTGGAAGTCCGGGCAGCCATGATGGATCAGCCAATGAAACAGAGTTTTGATTTATTCCCTTTCTTATTACACAGCATTTCTTTTGTCCTGATTGATGCATTGTTTGTAGTGCATATTGTGACCAGCAGCTGATTGATTGGAGCCTCCCTATAGAGTCACGATTTGTGTGGGTGAAGGACTTTTCTCACCCTGCTGCTGTACATTACTTTGCTGCCTCTGTCAGCTCCTCACAATATGCGAGAGCACTGCTTCGTCAGCATGTGAGCTGGTAGCTAATGCAGAATAGCTGTTAACATATAGCTGTGTATTAGCGGGGTCAGAGCCAGCGGGGTCAAAGCCAGTGGCGGCAGCAGCGTGTCCAGGGTGGAGAGGCTGCTGGCTGTTGTTTGCCACACAGTTCAAGGCCAATTAGCCTGCAATGAAAAGCTAATGAGAGGGTGTTTAGAGCAAGAGTAAGTGGGGCTTCTCTGTGGAGAATGATAGTGTTTTTCTGTGTCGCTATCCCTTGTGGTGTGTGTGTGTGTGTGTGTGTGTCTGTGTGTGTGTGGCAAACATTTAGCAGACACCGGCTTGTGGAGTTTTCTTGTATAGAAACAACATGGCAATTATGCATTTAAGAGGAAGAAGATCACTTTCCAGGATGTCTACAGTTTCTTCAAAGGAATCTAAAATTTAGAGAAGAATTATTTACCACTTTAACTCAGCTGGAACCACAAGTGTGTCCATCATCATTACACACTCGTGGCCCAACAGAGCATTGCCAAGACAAACAGAACTTTATTCAGAATTTTGTTCCACATCTTTCCAGGTGGAATTTTGTTCCACAGAGTTTGTATGTCAGGCTGAAGAATACTGACATATGCTGTGATAAGGTGCTTAAGCAGAAATTTAAGAAACTATTTAGTATCAGGTTTGAAAAGATAAATACAAGGCCATGCAGGTTGTGATATTTGTTCGAACTTTAAAGTCTGGAGTGATCCAGTGACCACTGCGAAAAAGCAGCTGACAATCAGGGAAAGACCAGATGACGACTTGGAATGACTGCTGACAGGAGGGAATAGACCCCACTGGGGCTAGTGTGGGTTAGCGGACCCACACCAGCAGGACCCAGCGCTGGTTAGCATTCCTGGATCCACCCACCATTGCTACAAAAACTTCAAAGAAGAAAATGACCCCGGGGAAGACGACCCAACACAGACGGACTTAATGTTGACAGACCATGGAACGGAAGTGACAATGAATAGAACAACCAGCACCGCAACAGATGGACCATCAACACTGGCAGGAAAGGAGCTGAACTGTAGAACTGTATCTTTGGCTGGTCAAAAATAACAACAGCAAGAGGCTTTAAAATCCATCATGGCTTAAAGAAATGCGTAAGCAAGCTCAGGAAGGGGTCTTCCATTGACCAATACTTCTTAAGAAGTCAGCCAAATCAGTCGAGTGAAGCCCGGAGCCAGGAAAACCCCCACAGTCCTCAGGGTATCAGTACCTCAGATGAAGCTCAGCAACGCATACACCCTCCAGCAGTCTCCAGCCCGGAGCCCAATCAGGAACGGCCAGCAGCAGTCTCCTGCCCAGAGCCAAGCTTGAAAGCTGCAGTCTCCCACCCAGAGTCCAGCCAGCCACAGCCAGCAAGTCTCTAGCCCAAGACCTTGCCAGCCACAGCCAACACCAGTCTCCAGCCCAGCGCCCAACCAGCCGCTGCCAGCTACAGAAAGGAAGATGGAAGGAAGGAAACCTCAGATCCTGTGGCTCAAGAAGAGAGAATGGGAGACTATTGATTCAGACCTGGTCCTCCTAGTTGAACAACAGAAGGGGCCTGTTGAGAGAAAACTGGAGAACATGGGATCCATCATCTACAGCTACAGTGCTGAGAGGTTTGGGATAAAGGCCAAAATGCAGAGGTCGCAGAAAGACC
>NW_024704424.1:0-1969 GCF_008729295.1 Plectropomus leopardus | reverse complement strand
CTCAGAGCCAAAAATGGGCATCTGGAAACTTTGTTCACGGCTGCTGCCACATCAAAATCTGTGTTATTTAAGGTGAAACTTGAGCATTAACAGGTTTTCACAGAGTAATCACATGCATATGTGCATTTTGTCACAGCATGAACTCATAAGAGCGCCTGGCTTTGAGCTGGTGGAGACCAAACCAGTGTGTCACAATAATCTCATCTGTCCCCTCGCTTCAAAGTACTGAACTCACACACACACTCAGCACACAAGTATGCAATCACAGATTTGTATGTGTGTGTTCCTCTCTGTCCCACTGGAGGTGTAATACATTATACTGTGCAGTGGTGTTCGGTGCTGCAGTAAGTAAACCCAGCTGCAGTGAAACCAACTGACACTGTCCTCAAGTAACCCTGAAGGACAGCGAGAGACGCAGAGAGAGAGAAAAACAGAGGAGAGGAAAAAGAAGTAACAATAGTCTGCACAAACTTGTAACCTGCCTTAGGGATAAAACTGCTGCATCAGTAGCGTGAGTATGTATGTATGTATGAGTGTGTGTGTGTGTGTGTGTGTGTGTGTGTGAGTGTGAGTGTGAGAGACAAAGACAGACAGATAACGCCTGAGGTGAACAGAGTGCATCAATCATAAGAAACCAGCAGTCAGGAAATACAAGACTCATACACAGACAGCTCAACTGACCTGAAAAATATACACAAAGACCACAAGCGCGCACACACACACACACACACACACACACACACACACACACACACACACACACACACACACACACACACACACACACACACACTGTTCTGCAGACAAAAGCAAAGGCACTCTACCCCCGACAATGCCCTCTGTACACACATTTTCACAAAATCTTGCAGAAAGAAGACACAGCTAAACATTTGGCATTTTGTGCTTGAGCGACTGGTCACTAAATTGTAGCCAAGTAATGTTCAATCAATCAATCAACAACTTCACCCGTCAAGAAGAATTCTGGGAACAAATGAATTTCTTCTGAATAATGTTTCTTCTGATTATGAATGAGGAAGAAAAGTGAGTTGTTCGTAGGAGTGTGTTTTAAGTAGGGATGTAATTGGTTTATTATTAATTATTTAATCAGATAATATTTTCTATTTCCACATGTCAGTGTATATGTACATTTTTCTACTCTTACTACTAGTTTAAGTGTGTCAGTGTGTCTTCTGCATTTGTTGAGCTTCAGATAAAGTGGGAATAGTAACAGTGGATGCTGCAGAAGTTTGGGAATGTAACCATATGGTGTTGGTGTGTGTGTGTGTGTGTGTGTGTGTGTGTGTGTGCGTGTGTGCCACAGAGTGATAGACATCTGTGTGCATGTATGGGAGTACATCCATATGGTGGCTTCACATGGATGCACAATGAGGCACTTTTCTGTGCACGTATCATTGCGGGTCATAAGCCTCTGTGCTCTGGCTGATAAGGTTTCCATAGCGACGCCCTTGTGGTTGATTTCATTGTAATTTTCTAAAAAGCCTTGTGGGCGTCCTGAAGAGGGATTTTAACACTTGGCAGGGTGACCTCAAGAGGAATGACCCCTCCAGAGGTGAGGCAAACAATTTTCTGAACATTTCAATACAGTGATAACAAACTATAAAAACAATAAATGTTTAATGCACGTAACATTTTTTTTTTACTTCACGACTCTGAAAGTTGTTTTCTTAGATTTATAAGTCAATCTTTTAGTACATAACATGTCCAAAAAATAAAGGAAAAATTCTCATCACAGTTTACCAGAGCCGAATGTGACATCTTTAACCCTTTGAAACCTGGACTGACGTCACATTTGTCATACATTTCACACATATTTAAAACTTTGAACCCCGCAAATCTTTTTAAGAAACATTGAAAAAAGGGTCATGAGCAAATGAGCAACTTGTTACAAAATATTCCACAAATTGCAAGAAAGTAGTAGGTTTAGACAATTATGTTAAAAAAAAAAAAA
>NW_024704423.1:0-2093 GCF_008729295.1 Plectropomus leopardus | reverse complement strand
AGTTGCTCAATGCTTTCTTCTTGTGTTCTTAAATAAAATCAGGCCATTTTGCTCAGGTCTTAAAGGGTTAAATTACCTGGTCTGTTTACTCTGAAGAGGAGAAAGCCTCTGTGGAGAATTTGGCTCCTAATAAAAATCTCCTGGACGTTTAAGTCTTGAGTAATCAGAGTAAAAAGGTGAGCGCACATCAGCCCCTCTACAACAAGCCAAACAGTGTTTGAAAAACACTGATTTTTAAAGTGAAACTGCTTTATTTGGTGGTTTCACTGGTTTAAGTCACCTGTTACGTTTATTTTGGAGAGGAAGAGATCTCTGCAGCTCATTCGGCTCCCATTAAAAACCTCCTGAACACTTAACATTAAGGAATCCAAACCACAAGAAACTGACTGCAATGACGGCATTGCTGCATCTTTTGTTATTGTTTCGATTTTAACCCCTACCAGCAAAATCACTAAGTTCACACTGCTCAGATTGTTGTAGGTGGAGACTCAATAGCAAAGTTTTCTGCTTACAGTGCTGCTTACGATAAATTTACGTGCCGTAAAACCAAAACTCTGCGCGAGAAGAGGCTCAAACATTCTGTCGAATCTGAACATAATGAATTAAAATCTGCGCTATCTTCTTCTTCTCTTCAGCAGAAGGCACGAATTCTTCAAGGACAATTTACCCCCAGCCCTCCCACCTCCATCTCTTCTCTCCTTTCCCCATATTTCTCTTTCTGCCCCTCTCTCATCTCATCTCCGGCTTATTACTCTCCAGCCATGCTGCTGCTCTTTGACTGTGTCTGCACACGTTTGTGTGCGTGTGCGATCGTGCATGTATAAGTGTGTGTGTGTGTGTGTGTGTGTGTTAGCGTGCGTGGCTGAGCGCGCACACGCCTCGCTGCTTTCCAATCAAGCATTAAGGGGGAATTAAGGTGTCGTTTTTCCTCAGATTTATTAGCTGCAGTCTGTTGTGACTCCAAGAGAGAGCGAGCATTTCCTCGTATCTCTCTCCCCTCCTCCTCCTCCTCCTCCTCTCCCACTCTCTGTTGTCTTTTTTATTTCTTTCCATCCCTCCATCCAACCCAACACACACACACACACACACGCACACACACAAAGAAAAATCCCTGTTTGAAATACTAATTACACTTTCTGCTGCATTGCAGGGCACTTTTGTTTTCTGGCTGCTGACATGTTAATAGTGTGTTTGGGTACAAGAGGCGTTTACACTCAAACATTTCGGGACATTTCCTCACCCGAACTTAACCAACACCTCACCGCTTACTCCAAACCCTCACCCACTTACTCTGATTCTAGCCAAACTACAGTTAAACGATACTAAACTTTTGTCGCAGTACCATGTGATTTCGCTGACTTGGTGAATTGAACTTGTGCACATTTTTGGTAGATGATTTGTAATGTGAGTGCTGCTTTACATTTCTGCAGATTCTGGTCGTGGTGAACCATCAAATGACTGTTGCCACAATCGTTTTTCAGACAGAGGCATTTGTTTTTTGGGGGGTGGTTTTGAGGGCAATTGTTGACCAAAAATGTATCTCCTATATATTTTCTCCTATATACAGGATATTATGTTCTACATACAAGATATTATCCTCGACGTACAGGCTGTTATGTAGGAGATATCTCAGTTAGGAAATAAACTTTATTGCTTGATTAAGTTTCTCTCCTCTTACATACAAGATTTTGTCTACTACGAACCGACATATAGGAAGTTATCTACTACATGTAAGTTATTATCTCCTACATAGAGGATGTTATCCATGTAGGAAATATCTCATTTAGGATATATTATCTCCTATGTAGGCTTGGAGATATACTTTTAGGCTTAATTAGGCTGCTCTGCTCTCACAAACAAGATATTGTCTCCTACATCTAGGATGTTAATCCCCTACATATGAGTTATCTCCTACATACAGGATGTTATCTCCTATGTAAGAAATATCCCATAGGAGATATTAGCTCATACATAGGCTTAAAAGACAAACTTTTAACTTCTTACATGAGATATTGTCTCCTACATGTAGGTTGTTATCTCCTACATATGAGTTATTATCTCCTATATACAGGATGTTATCTCCTATGTAGGAA
>NW_024704422.1:0-1984 GCF_008729295.1 Plectropomus leopardus | reverse complement strand
ACTCTGTGTGTGTGTGAGTGTGTGTGTGTGTGTGTGTGTGTGTGTGTGTGTGTGTGTGTGTGTGTGTGTGTGTGTGTCATTATAGCGGTGTTTTGAGGCAATAGGACACATCAAGCTGTGTGTGGAGTGATGACAGCAGATGCTCCTGTTCATTAATTACACATACACATACACACACACACTGCACTCTCACCACGTCCACGCCGACGCCGTGATCCCAGCAGAGAGACGCCGTGTGTGATATCTGTCCTTTCCTCCTGTTTCTGCTCCTCCCAGTACTCCCAGTTACAACTACGCTCCGAACCAGGACAAGCACTGGATCATGCGTTACACCGGCCCCATGAAGCCCATCCACATGGAGTTCACCAACATGCTGCAGAGGAAACGGCTGCAGACGCTGCTGTCTGTGGATGACAGCGTGGAGAAGGTACACATGCACACACTCTCACACACACACACACAGACACACACAGACACACGCACACACACACACTCACACGCCTCATGGTTTATTTTTTAAATTTCTTAAATGAATTTTTTTTTTCTGATCCCGCATCCATGCATTTCTGATTTTCAGAAAGTAATATTGCAAATTTGTGAGATAAAATTTGTGTGTTTATAAAGTCACAAAGTTGTGAGAAAATAAGTCAGTAAAATACTGTTGGATTTTTTTGGGTCAAAGAAAGAATTTATCAAATTATACTTTGCAGTTGGATTCAGTAATAAGGAAATCCTCCTGATTTTAGCCCAGAATCTCCAGATCATCATCAGCATCTGGACTTTGGAGAAACACCGCCGTGAACTGCACCTATTCAGGAGAAAGCAACAACTCATTTGCCTTGTAAAATATTAACATACATTTATGTTTGGTGACAAACATTTTCTGACTTTTTTTTCTCACAAATTTGCACCTTCATAAACTTAGAGAATATCCGACTTTTTTCTCTCACATATTTGCAATTTTATAAAATTTTTAAAATAGCTGTGTTTTTTATTTACGACCGCAGAGAATCAGGTATGATGTGGTTCCTCAGGTCTGTTTGCAAAGTGAAATTAGAAGAAAACAGCGTGCACTTTTAATTAAAAAACAATATCTGAGGAGCCTCTCCTTTCTCTCCCACCCGTTTGGGGGGTGGGGCGTGTGCGCGCGTGTGTGTGTGTGTGTGTGTGTGTGTGTGTGTGTGTGTGTGTGCGTGCGTGCGTGCGTGTGTGTGTGTGTCTCAGCTGTACAACATGCTGGTGGAGACCGGCGAGTTGGAGAACACCTACATCATCTACACGTCCGATCACGGCTACCACATCGGACAGTTCGGTCTCGTCAAAGGTAACAAAAAAACATATAAAAGGAAACAATCTTCCGACTTCATGAACGAACTCAAAGTCTTTCGGGTCTTCGGAGGCTGAAAGTTTTTTTACTTTGAGACCTTTTCAGCACAGAAGCCCGAAAGTTGAATATGCAAAATTTGTTAGGATTTCAGCGACTCAACACAGAAGACCTGATTTTAGTCAAGTGCCACAGGGACGTGTCCAAGTCAAGTATGAAGTGGGGATGTCTTGACATGCCGAAAGTGGTACAAATGGGAGGCCATGCAAAAAAGGCATTTATACTGTTCAAATCCACTTTGTCACACATTTTTTCTCCTTTTTTTCCTATTTTTTCCATTTGGTTTTTTTTTTTTTTTTTTTGCCTTATTTCAGGTAATATTTTTTCTTTGAAACCTTGGTTGCTGTGCTGCCTTCCTACACCTTTAAAAAGGATTTAAACCTTTGACCACTTAGACATTTAGTGTGACTTCTTTTGAAAACAGAGGGGGAAAAAGCAATCAGCAACTTGGCAAGAAACATCCTGCAAAGTGCTAAAACTGTAAATTGTGACCAAAAAAAAGTTTTACAGGGGAGGATTATAAGAAAACTATCCAAAAAAATATACACATATATTTATTTATTTATTTTCACATTTTAAAATTGTGATACAGAAAAAAAT
>NW_024704421.1:0-3298 GCF_008729295.1 Plectropomus leopardus | reverse complement strand
TATAAACAATAGAGAAAAAAAGAAGTTTTCAAAGGTATTTAAAAATCACAAATCACAAAAACAAACAAATTTTAAGTGAATAATTGTCGAACAGGTTAAAGAAAAAAAAAGGAAATTACCGATTTTGTTTTAAATCATTAAAACAATTAGAAGAAAAAACGATGGCTTAATAGTTTTAGAGAAAAAATATCCGCAAAAGTTTTTAAAAATCACCAAAAACTTTACCAGAAGGAAAAAAGTTGCCAAATTGTTTTAAAAATCATTAAAATATTTAAATCAAATTTTCTGTGTCAGTCCGACTAAAACTGGACGTTTGAAATACTCGAAAACATGTTGGTCCCACTGAAATCAGACTGTCCAATTTCTGGTTCTAAAGCTGGTTCTTCAGTGCTTCTACAGCCTTTAGAAAGTTGGTTCTACCTCAGTTATCTACCCATGTTAATGTGGTTCTCCTGTTCTTTATTAGAACACAGCTGGTTCTCCTGCTGTTCTACAACATTGAAAAAGCTGGTTCTATAATTGTTCTCAACCCATGTATAACTGGTTCTCCTGCTGTTCTTTGGTTGTTTTGTGGTTCTACAAACTTTAGAGAGCTGGTTCTTTGTTCTTTTTACCCATAGAGAACTTGTTCTACAGTTGGTTCTCTTGTGGTGCTATATTTGTTGACAGCTGGTTCTTCTGTGGTTCTACAACATTTGGAAAGCTGGTTCTATCTTAGCTCTCTACCCATGTTAAAATGTTTCTCCTGTTGTTCTTTATTAGAACACAGCTGGTTCTCCTGTTGTTCTGTATGAGAACACAGCTGGTTCTCGTCAGCCTGCAGACAGTTGGTTCTGTGTCTGTTCTCTGCTGATCTTTAATTGGTTCTGATGTTCTCTGTTTGTGTTGACGCCGGTTCTTTCTCTGTTCTCTGTGTTTGAAGGTTCTCCTGCAGTTCTTTGGTTGTTGCATGTTTCTTCTTCTTGTCCGTGTTTTTCGTTTTTTTTTCGGTGCGTTCCTCAGGCGAGCAGGACGCCCGCCTGTCAGTCACAGCTGAGGGCCAATGAAACGCCACGCTCTCAGGCTTTTAATTGATTTGCACCAATCAGGGATGACCAGAGGGAACACACACACACACACACACACACACACACACACACACACACACACACACCAAAGATGTGTGTGTGTGTGTGTGTGTGTGTGTGTGTTTGTGTGTGTGTGTGTCTCTGTGGGGTTCAGGGTATATTAATATTTCTAATAGGGCTGTTATCAGCTCACTGCCAGCTGTACACAGTAAACACACACACACACACACTGAAGCTTGAAGGCAAATATAAACACACACACACACACACACACACACACACACTCTGTCTGTCTGTTGTGTGATAACTCCCACAATGCCTTTCTGTGTTAAAGAGACCTGGAGGTCAAAACCACTTTTCTGTCTGTGTGTGTGTGTGTTAACAAAAATGCTGTAAACAACACACACACACACACACACACACACACACACACGCACACACACACACACACACACACATGCTCACACACTCACACACGCTCTCAGCAGCAGAGGAGCCAACAGGTAAACAGTGTTTAAAGGTGAACGAGTCAGTGTGTGTTTGAAGTTTTGGACTTTGTTTGGCAGATAAATAATAGAAAACTGAATGTGTGTTTGTGGGTTTTTGTGTGTGTATTTTGTATGTGTGTGTATATATATTGTGTATGTGTTTATTGCGTGTTTGTGTGTCTGGGTTAATTAGTGTGTTAAAGGGTTTATCAGCGTGTCGGCATGCAGGAGATTCACCAGCCTTTGAACATGACATGACTCTGTGTGTGTGTGTGTGTGTGTGTGTGTGTGTGTGTGTGTGTGTGTGTGTGTGTGTGTCCAGTATGAAGCCACTATCAGCGTCCTGCCAAAACCAATTAAAGCCTCATTCAGGGAGTTTAAACACACAGAGCGACTGTGACTGCGATCCGGCCAATCAGAGGAGAGGTCACTCTGACACGCCGGCTCCCTATTGGCCGGCTTGTTGACTTTCAACACTCTGACATTTAGTTCAAATCCTCTTGTTGTCTTTTTTTTCTTCTTCTTCTCTGTCAGATCGATAACAGCGTGTCTGTGAGCAACAAATAAAGACACCAAATGAGAAATTTAACAAATAAAGACATCAAAATACCAGAAAATCAACAAATGAAGACATCAAACAAGAGAAATTTAACAAATAAAGACATCAAAATACCAGAAAATCAACAAATGAAGACATCAAACAAGAGAAATTTAACAAATAAAGACATCAAACGAGACATTTAACAAATAAAGACATCAAAATACCAAAAAAAATATCAACAAATAAAGACATCAAACAAGACAAATTTGAGAAACTCAACAAGACATCAAACAATAGAAATTCAAGAAAGACGTCAAACAGGATAAATTCAACAAGAAAGAAACCGAAGAGTAGAAATTAACAAAAGACTTCACTCAGTACTAATTTAACAAATAAAGACATCAAATAGACTCATATAAATTCAACAAATAAAGACATCAAACAGTAGAATCATCGTTTATTTAAACAATTTTTTCCGTCTCCGTCTGTTTCTTTCTCACCTGTTTGATAAATGTGACACTGCTGCTTTAAGGCTGTTTGATGGTTTGTGTCGACGTATTTTCAGACATTTTTAACTTCCTCTGCAGGAACACACACACACACATACACACACACACACACACACACACACACACCAGCAGGAAGTGTGTGTTTGTGTGCGTGTGTGTTATTTGTGTAAATCTTCTCAATACGCTGCAGCTGCCTCTCCTCACGTTTCAATATAACTCTGGTAATAGAATTACCCCCTGCCATCTGTGTGTGTGTGTGTGTGTGTGTGTGTGTGTGTGTGTGTGTGTGTGTGTGTGTGTGTGTGTGTGAGAGCTGGGTCCGATGTGATTGGTTTAGAGTTGGCAGGGGTCGTCTGTGATTGGGCGGCAGGTGAGAGGGGGGCGGGAGGTTAACGAGAGAGCGAAACGCCAGGACACGTTCGACATGTGTGTGTTTGTCAGTTTCTTGTCTCCGTCTGTCTCCTCACTCTCAGAGTGTCTGATTGATTATCGATTGACGACAGAACGATTCCAGTGTCGGTGAGTGAGACGGACCGTAACCCAAAACCACCCGAACAAAACACCCCAAAACTACCTGCAAAGAACACGGCGACACTAACGAAGGCTGATAAACACAGAGAGAGTGAATCTGAGGAAATCAATGATAAACCCTGAGGGACCGTTAGTTATTAACTCTGAGGGACCGTTAGTTAT
>NW_024704420.1:0-1812 GCF_008729295.1 Plectropomus leopardus | reverse complement strand
CACACACACACACACACACACACACACACACACACACAGAGCTGAACTATCTGTCCTGCAATGTGTAGAT
Organism: Plectropomus leopardus; assembly: GCF_008729295.1. Lineage (NCBI taxonomy): Eukaryota > Metazoa > Chordata > Actinopteri > Perciformes > Serranidae > Plectropomus > Plectropomus leopardus. Next base: position 1,742 of record NW_024704420.1, on the reverse strand, counting down.
TAGTTAAAACAGGGCTTTATCCTCCAACCTGCTGTTAAAATGCTGAGCATCACGTTCAAGACAAATGTGTTGTCTTTTTTTCCCTCTCAGTAAATGAAGACACCTCTCCTTTCCCACGTCCTTCTCCTCTATCTCCTCCTGTTGCTCTCTTCATTTTCTTTTTATCTCCTTCTACTCTTTTAGTTCAGGCAGCCCCCGCCTCCCTCCTTCTACCTCTCACGGTTGCCCCATTTCACCCCTCCCTCTCTTCCTCTATACCTACTCCCTCCCTCCTCTTTTCCCCCACAATCTCACCCTCTCTCTCCCTCTATCACTTTCTCACTAGATTACCCCATCTCTCCCTCTCTCCCTCTCCCAGCCTCACCTACTCGATATTCCAGCCTTGTTCTCCTGCAGTCTCCAGCACAACTTTCTGACCCACTTCCTCTCTCCTCCCTGGCCCCCTGATCAAAGCCTGCAGGACGGCATCGCCTTGGGCAGAGGAGAGGGAGAGCGCGAGATGGGGGGATGAAGGGATCTGAGCTGAGAGAAGAGAGGAAGAGACAGATAGAGAAGGGATAGAACGGCACGAGAGAGAGGGAACAGAGAGATCACAAGGACGGGAAGAGGAGCCAGGTGCCCTCTCAGCCCAAGGACAAAAGCTCTTCCTGGCTGATCACACACACACTCATCGAGTCCTGTCAGCGCCGTCATTCCCGGTCATGTACGTTATGTGTAAAGACAGCGTTGACGTTAATGCTGTGCGATAAAAAAATATAATTTTTTTTGCTGCAGCTCAAACCCCCAAAACAACTCAACTTTACAAGTGATGGCCATTAAAATTCAACAGGATGTTTAATAAATTACACTTTTAGATTACATGTTGTCCCATCTTGTTATTCTGTTTTGCATTCAGGCGTTGCACAGGTGAGTGCACTGACAATGTGTATCTGTATCTCAGCAGGTGTCAGTCAGGCCTTAAACTCTCCTTATTATTAATTTTTTTTTTCTTATTTTCTCAAAAAATCTGCAAGTGGAGGAAAAGCGAAGATTTTTTTTTCCATAATCAAGTTGCATTTTCTTGATTTTTGCGCAGAAAAGTGCTTGATACAAACACTGGCTTGTAGAAAATTACTACAAAATTCAGTACAGAATGATTCGCAGTAACTTGTTCTAACAAAATAAGCTTTTTAGGAGTCCTTTATAGACTTGATAAGATGGAGATTTCTTGCAGTGCACAGCCTCCTCCTCTGTGGAGTCGTTATAATTTTAAAAGTCTGGGTTTGGGATGTAAGGTCTGTCCATCCCAGTGGCCGTGTCGGTTGGGCAGTTGGGGCGGGCGGAGAGGATGGAGGAACACCAGCCCATTTGTACCCAGAGCGAGGTGGCGTGTACTTTAACATTCCCCGCGCATCCCGACAAAGAGCACTAATTATAAATAAATTAGGGACACGACACGGTGTGCCACAGGGGGACCAGCCAGAGCAGTCACAGAATAGAGAGACTGATAGAGAGAGAAGAGGGTGTGTAAAAGAAACAGAGAGAGGTAGGAGGGAGGGAGAAGAGAAGACAGAGAGGAGCAGACAGAAGAGATTTGGCAATGACATAGAGGAGCAAGTAGGAGAAGAAAGTAGATAAGAAAATAGAGGAATGGAGCGCGGAGAGGCCTGGGGATATAGAAGGAGTGGAGGGAGGGAGTGTAAGCGAGCGGGTATACCAGGCCTGAATCCTCAAAATATAGCTTGAACATACATCTGGTGCCA
>NW_024704419.1:0-4494 GCF_008729295.1 Plectropomus leopardus | reverse complement strand
AGGGTTAAAAAGTAGATATTTCCCCCAGCAGCACTGCAGGAATGATTAGCTTTCACTGCAAACGTGCCACCCCCCCACCCCCGCCTCCAGTACTTTTCTCAGTCTGTGCACTGTAAATGATCTCACTGAGCAGCATTACCATGAGGATAATCTATAAAAGCAAAAGAGGCATGACTGCCATGAGTGGATGAGTAGATGTAGACGAGAAGGAGGAGGGAAAGGACTGGGAGGTGGGAGCCAGAGGAGGAGGAGGAGGAGTGAAGTGGGTTTGAAGGGCAAGGAGAGGTGAAGGAAAGAAATAAAGGAAGTGGCAGATGTGAGATGCTGTTGGTCTCCTGGAAACACACACACACATAAACACGCACAGAAGCTTGAACAGATCTGTGTGGATGATGAAGAGAGGAGGGAAATGAGGAAGAGGAGAGCGAGGCGGAGGGTATGTATGTGTGTGTTCGGGTGTATGTGTTAGCGAGCGCATGCGCGGAAGTGGCGGGCCTTGGCAGGGTGATGGATTGCCTGTTCTGTGCCACGCATTTTCTAATCAACCCACAGCCACATCCTGGGGGTGGAGAAAAAGAGGAGAGAGAGAGAGAGAGAGAGAGAGAGAGAGAGAGGGAGGAGTGAAACAAAGAAAAGCTGTCTGACAAAGGAAGACAAAGGAAGGAGAGAATAATAGAGAGAAATAGATAAAGGGAATGCAGTTCATAGGAGCAGAGTGGAGTGGCTGGAGGGTCTGTGGTAGGAACGGCTGCTTCTGCTTCTGCTGCTGATGGTGCTCAGGCTAAACACACTCACACACACGATTACACAACATAACACACTGCAAATAACACTGCCCTGTAAAGCCACGCAAAGAACCACGCAACAGAACACACTGCATCACAGCAATACAACACTACACACAAACTGTGCTGTGCATACTATTCAATACAAGGTGATGTAACAAAAGTGCACAATACATCACAACACATCTCCACACAGCACAGTCAGTGATCCTCGGGGCCAAAACCAATATAATTATTTTTTAAAAATCCAGTATTGGCTGATAATATTTTACCATAAACAAACATGTTTAATGATTGTCATTTAATTTTGGTCACCAATTCCACACTCATCCGTATTTCTTTGTGTCCATGGCAGCATGGCTCTGTTATGTCTGTTGGTTAGTTGAACCACCATTTTTGGGCCATAATGAAATTTTAAATTTTTGACATGAAATTTTAATGTGTCCTAATATAACACTTCTTATTATATCTTAGGTTATAGGACTGGGCAATATGGCTTTAAAATAATATCACAATATTTTTAGGCTATATCACAATACACAATATATATCTATTTTGAAATCTCTAAACTACTGTAAACTAAAAAAAATACAAAAACTAACTAACATGAAATGAACAGATAAACTACTGTTATGATGAGGTTTTAAAAAATACTGTTCTAATGTTAAAGTATAGTATAAAGTTAAATAAAGTACTGTTATAGTAAAGTTGAATTAAGTATTATACATATTTATTATATAATTAAGGAAATCAAAGCGGAACCCATGATGCTTTTATTCTGAAGGACTCAGCTTGTTTTGGGCATATGAAATGATTTTTTATTGTCAGTTGATATATTTCATCATATCGCACAGCTCTATTATGCTATACCATAGTTTGAGTGAATACTTGATTCTAATTGGCTGCAGGGTGACTGATAATGGGAAACCTGCTAGTCATAGTTCTGGTGAAACTATCTGTTCACTGTTTTAAATTACTACATAAAAGAATCATCAATGGTATCATATATCTACTGTTTATCAATCGTAGGCAATGGTATTGACTTTGAATAATGCTAGCATGATGTTCTGGCGAATAGCTAGGCCAAAGGGTTCAATGAGGCTAGTGATCAAGAAATATCTCCCATTGCCAAGTGGTATCTAAGGTTCATCCTATAAACTGGAGGAGTGAATAACATTTCCAGTGCTCAAGAACCTCAGGCACTGTATTGATTGTTCCAGATATTAGTCAAACCCTAACAGAGTTATGGCTTGTGGAAAACTTTAGATTTTGATTGCAAAAGGCATTACATTATAAATGAATATCCTTACTTTTTTACCTCTTAGGTAAACTATTCCTGCTTCTAAAAACAGCTAAAAAAAACAGTTTATGCTGGTAAATGTTTTTTGTTGGTTTTAGCTGGTCGAAGTTGATCTTAGATGGTGCTGATGGTGCTGGTGTCTGATAGTTTAGCTTGGTGGGCCACCAGCTGGAAAAGTTGATGTGACCAGCCTGCCAAGATGCACACATTTATCTTTATGAATATCCCATGACAGAAGACTAATATAAAGCGATTTATGTCCTTTGCTTTTCACACTTGCCCCTCATGACACTGTTATTCCTCCAAACTCAAGGACATTGATTTTGTTTCAATTTTACTGGAACTTCACTGGATAAATCAGCTAGAGTGATCATCACAAACTGGCACAACCAGCTAAACCATTACATATTATGTAAAAACATACCGTCCGTGAACCGTCCGACATGCACTCATCAGGCATTATCCTTTACATAATGCGCACACAACACTGCTTATGAATTAGTGCCCTACAATTATGTTCTTAAGGTTAAGTTATGGGGATTAGGTTGAAGTAAGTAAAGTTACTGTGAGTCATTTTAAGAAATGTTCTCAACATGTTTCTTTTCCTAAACCTAACCAAAGTTTACTCAAAGGTCACTCGCTCACCTTTCTCCCGGGGAATGTCCAAGGGGAGGGTCCCAGGATTTGTGACCCATTAACAAAATCAACTTATTTATTCTTATCTCCCATCAGCTCATTGGTCATATGATCACAGTCTTCCAAAATTCTTGGGCTATACAAGAATTACTGGCTCATGATTGCTGAGGATATGTACAGATTTAACATTGTTAGAGGAATGATATTTGGTTGTGATGTTGGGTGACCAAATATAATGCCAGGACAATATCAATCAGTGTATGGTTTGTTCTTTGTTTATTCTGTTTCAAAACTGAATCTCAAAAACCAAATAACCAGCATGGTTATGTGTTTTTCTGTTTTCAAACTAAAGGGGAAATACAAAAAAAGGAAAACAAAACAAAACAAAAAACTTGATCTTTTACAGTTTTGTTTTCAATTTTAAATCCAGAATGGAAAATCAGTGAAATAGATTTTTTTAACTATGGCTTATTTACTCTGTACAGGTGCACCTGTTGAGATATGTTTGGCCTTGGCCCCTCCCCTGTCCAAATGCCGAGTGAAGTGGAAGTTTACTAAAAGCCCGAACCCAAGATGCTGTGCAGTTTGAGTAAGTATTTGACACAAAAAATGATAATACAAGAAAATCACTGTTGCTGCTAATCCCTAACATATCCCAGGCTGTGACAGTCTAAAAATCTACTTTTTATGAAGTATATTAAAAATAATTTTTACATTTTTGGTGGGCTCTTTAACAATCTGAAAACATAGTGGCATCATGACCAAAATTTTGCAATGTAAAGGGTTCAAATTCTGAAAATCAATGAATATTTGATATTTATGATTAGGACTGATGTTGGTTAAAAAAAAAACTCAGTGAAAGTAGAAAATTATATTAATGTATAATATTTTTTTAACCTGATTTTGAAAAGTGCATTTTGTGCGCAGAGTGATACGAGTGTGTGTAATATTAAAGCGGGCCCATAGGTTTACGCTTAAATAAGTCAGTTGGACAAAATCACACCTCCATTACTGTGGATGTTGCGGTGTAACTGCTGGATGTGGTGATAGGCAGGTGTTTTCGTGGTGGTGGGACTGTTTTAGGAGGCATATAGTGCATGCAAAATGTGTATACTATCATATCATCATCGCTTTTTGATATTGTAGCTCGGCACCCTCCCTCATCCTGTTTTTCTTGAACATTTGTAGTCTTCTTTTCTTTTTCTGGCGTCCCTCTCCTTCACTCTCAGCATTCACTCTCTCTCTAACCGCCCACTGCAGGGGAAGGACGAGTGTGTGTGGAGTGTGTGGGAGAGCGAGAAAGAAAGAAAGGAAGAGTCAAATTTGTCTCTTTCCGAAACAAATGAACAGAGTGCTAAATATACTCCAAATGACAAATGAACCCTGCAGTGAATTATGGCCTCATGACAAAACTCATCACACAATTTCTCCTTTTCAACCTGTTTAAATAAAGATTTTCCACTTCTGTCTGCACATGTATTCTTAGATACTGGAGCTGAGACAGTGCTTTTAGTTGGGAAGTCATAAGCAGAATGTTATACATGTTATTACATTGACTTAAAATGTAGAATAAGGGCTGATTTTTTTTTTTAAATAAAACAAACAGAGTCAAATTAGACACAGATTGGTTTTATGTTTTCATATTGAATGCATGACAGAGCCAGAGAGCACGCCTGCTCAACATTATGTAACACTTTATACTGTACAAGTCCTAAGCCAGTGTTATGAACGAGTCTGTTACCCTCCCCCACCACCAAATCCAGCCTTCTTTTT
>NW_024704418.1:0-1714 GCF_008729295.1 Plectropomus leopardus | reverse complement strand
TTTGTCAACATTTATACCATTATGTGGATTACATTTATTTTTTAAATTAATTTTCGGGCAAAATATTTGCCTTTCATTAAAAGAAAGGTTTCGCTCATTGGTTTGCATATTGAAATATGGATGGAAAAGTGGATGGTTCGAATCTTTTGAAGTGGGGTTGTATTTGGTGTTTATACATAACCAGTGTTTTTTTTATTTTTTTTTATTTTTTTATTTAATTTTGTCATTAAACAGCAAAATCAAGAAAATCAAAATACAATACAAAGTATTTTGGGACATAAGGAGTAAAGTTACTTTGAATAAAAAGAGCTGGATTACAAAGAAAAATAATGACGATTCAATTAAACAATAAGAGACAAAATAAAAACAAGAATAAATTAAGTAAATAAAGATTAAAAAAAATGTCAAAATCAAATGAACTGAGCCTGTGGGGAGAAACCATATTATTATTCATGCCTTTCTTTGTTTAATATGTTAACCATAACTTAACCAGTGTTTTACATACAGTAGATTTCGGATGGCAAACCCCCAGTTTGGAGAAGCAGGCTGGAAGCGAAACAATATCCTGCCGTGGACAGGGGTCAGAAACAAAACATATTTTATTTTTAAAAAAGGACCACCTAAATAAATCAATATCAGTTTAATTGTACGCTGTATTGAGAGTATTTTCAGTGCTTTACCTTTCCATCAGACCGCCTGTTTCAACAGGGACGCCATCAGCGGCCTCGGGTTCCCGTCTAAGCTCCCGTCAAAGCCACAAGACGCCTTTAAGAACACACACAGCCTCTTCTTTGCTTCCTGCTGTATCAATTAATGTGAATGAGACTCACCTTCTATTTTCTCGTTTTTATAACTTTCTATAGTCTACTCAGTTACTTTGTGTTAATTAATTTAAACTATTGCGCCCACAACTGTTGAATCGGAGGTCATGAACCTGGCAAGGACATAATTAATGAAGCTGATAGAAACATGCAGAAAAAACATATTTTAAAATCCAGCACAGAAGAAGTGAGTGAGGACAGGTTGACTCAGTGCCTGAGCAGGTAGTCCGTCAGTCCGTCAGCCCGTCAGTCCGTCAGTATGCGTGGAGGATTACAGGCTGACAGTTGAGTGCTTGTGCAGCAGCAGGCGTGTGAGTGTATTTCTGGAGGCAGATTGTCCTCGCGGCTCAGCGCGCCGGCAGAGCAGCCTCCTCAGTAATAAGGATTCATTAGCTGTGGGAGTCATGAGAAGAGATGGTCAGGAACGTTTGGTGCATCTGGAGTTGACTCCTCTTATATTTTCTCTTATCAGAAAATTAAGATAAAATAAGAGAAATTTAAGAGAATGTTGCTGCATGGGGCCCTTTGTCTCAATCACCCTTAATCACAAGCAACAACCTGACCTTTAATACTAGCGATCAATAATCTATCTTAACATCAGACCAAGCTCACGCCTTTAAAATCTCTTCTTGAAATAATGTGTCCAACAAGCAAACCTCAGACTGACGTCCTGCAGACGACTGCATTAGACTGATCAAAAATGACAAGAATAATAGAAAGAACATTGATTCTGTTGCAGCAGAAAGCTGAGGTTTCTGTCTTTGGTGTCCTCACATAGACTGAATCACACTGTTAATTTACAATAACATGCAGGCAGGAAACTCTTATGTAACGTCCTTTACATTTTAACAGCGCTGAGCGAAAACTGCCTTTATTGGTCAGTTTTTAGCAGC
>NW_024704417.1:0-1328 GCF_008729295.1 Plectropomus leopardus | reverse complement strand
CACCCCTCCCAAACCGCTTGCTTGTCAACCTCGCTATTTATGTGCTTGTTTGCTAACACTAAAGCAAAAGCCGGCCCGGGTTCCCCTCCCGTCGCTGCCCCGACTGTACCGCGTTTTCACACAGCTTGGTTCCACATCCCACCCTCGGCCTTTTTTTTTTTGGGTGAGTTCGGAGCTGGAGGTTCAGGCCAGCGGAGGGGCTGGCTGTGCTGGATAAAAGAAGCCTGTGTTCCTCTGCCCCACCGGCCCAGCCTCCCTGTCCAGAAACCACAAGGCTGAGCTTTCTCCTGCTCCGGCTGTGGGAGGGGCCCCACGACAAGAGCCATGCAAGCAAATGTCTGCTGCAGCTGATGATGACCATGCCGGGCACCTGAGGGCCACCGATCAAAGCACACCAGCTCTGATCTGATTAGTCTGTTGTCTTTCCACAACAAAGACATTATATGATCATATACACACATCATATGTTCATGTGGTTCCACAGTATCAGGAGACGAAATCTGTGATGCTTTATCAAAGTGATATTATATGATCGTGTAATGTTTTATGGCCCGCTGGCCAAATCTGGCCCTTGATAGGCTGCAAGGTGGCCAAACATTTTCTAATTCACTACAAAATACAGAGATTCACACTGGGAATTGTTTTTGTACTTTTAGTATCCATAAGGTGCCACAGAGCATAAAACAGCATCAAATAAAAGTAACAGAAACATCCTCAAATCCTCTAAACTTCCTCAAAACTTCCTCAAATTATAGAAACGTCCTGAAATCCAACAACTTTCCTAAAGTCCAAGAAATGTCATAAAATTCATAAATAAAATCAGAGAAATATCCTAAAATCCTAAAAAAGTCCAAAAGTCATAGAAACATCCTCAAATCCAAGAAATCTCCCAAAATCCCAGAAATCTCCCAAAATCCTAAAAAGCGTCCTCAAATCCAAGAAACTCTCTAAAATCACAATAATGTCCTAAAATCCGAGCATCATGTATGGGGATGCTGCAACTGGCCCCTGGCCTCCTGTCAGTTTGCAAAGTGCCCCCCAAGCAAAGCAAGTTGAGTATCCCTGCAGTAAAAAGACACAAATACTTTGAAATATTTGCTACATGAGCAGAGACACCAGAGAAAAGGGACAATTTTGCTCAAGAGGGAGAAAACCTACAACTACCAGAATGCACTGCGCCACACCGGACCAATAAACACTCCTGCTGGTGGGTGATGTAATGTTAATAAATATTTTAGGAATTGATACACAAATGGTCATTTTATGGGTGGAATATTCTTTTAAATTAAGATAATATCAGGGTTATCAAAATTTTAAAATCTCTATTA
>NW_024704416.1:0-1287 GCF_008729295.1 Plectropomus leopardus | reverse complement strand
TGCACCGAGGGTGTGGTGCACTGAATGACCATAAATAAATAAATGTATAGGAAACCCTGCAGTATCTCTGTTGAACCGTAACACACTGCTTTCTGCCACTGTATCTACCATATTGCCAAAAACTTCCTAGATAACAGTAATAAACTAAACAATGATCAATTTTAACATCCTTTTTGCACAAACATACCAACATACACACATGTAAATTTTATTTATACATAAAAAATGTAAGATTTAAATGTCAAGTATATTCTGCCATTTGTACTTTCGTCATACTGAAAACTCAGCATTCAAGCTTCACTTTTATTTCTGCAAACCACTAATGATCAAGCACATATTCTTTAACCTACTGTAAACCCCCCATACGCCTCAAGTTGAGAAAAAAGATTTAAAGTACAACTGTTTATCGAAACTGGAACAAGGACTTAAAAATGAGAAGAAAGGAAGATGGCCCTGGGAGTATCAGAAGGTGCTGTGTACCTGTGCACTAATTGGCAAACCTAACCTTAGGCTTGTAAAAACTTACATATAAACCGCAGTAACCGCTGTATGCCCAAACCTGTGCCAAGTTTGGTAGTTGTTAAGGCCTTCAACACTAAACTGGGTAAGAGACTGAGTCTTAGAAATAAACAATTTGAGTAGATAAGAGTGACCCAGTTCTGAGACGACATGCAATCTCCACCGCAGTTAGGCGCGGTATTTCACATTAAAATGCCTCTTCAGATTACAAGTCTTTATTAAAAGAATTCATCTTTTACAAAAGCTGAATGAAAATAAAAAAACACAATTTCCATGCCATCAAATACAACTGCCTTTAATTTAATAAATTAAACCAGGAATGTGAAGTTAGAATGTCAAGAAGAATAACAGACCAAGAGGAATTTTTTCATCTACAAACTGAGTGTTTGTGATCAGTCTCCTGACATCAAACATGAAGTATGGCTCTACCTCAATGTAGCTTCAGACTCCATACGCATCAGTTATTTCATTCTTAACACTGAAAACTACTTACAGAAACCAAGGAGGATAATTAGGTTTGATAATCTCTGCCTTAGAGACATTGCCATTTATGGATGCACAATATGGCTCGAACCCCAATACATCAGCTGCCAACAAATTGGATGAAGAATGTCGGTCTGTCCCAAAATTTGAGCAGTAAATTAAGTCAATTACAATTGCACCATTTGTCCAAATTTGACAGATGACATATGAGCAGAGAATGATGGTCTGCTGAAATTTTGACCACAATACCAAAACAAATACCAAGAAATGACCAGCAATAAATCT
>NW_024704415.1:0-1150 GCF_008729295.1 Plectropomus leopardus | reverse complement strand
GTGTGTGTGTGTGTGTGTGTGTGTGTGTGTGTGTGTGTGTGTGTGTGTGTGTGTGTGTGTGTCTGTGTGTGGACGATGGACTTGTTTGACTTCTCTTGTACAGTTTCATGTTGAATATTAATTGCAGAGGGGTCCGTGCTGCAGCTGGCTGTGTAAATGACTGCATGTTTGTCTATCGTGTCCTCTCGACTTCTTCGACCTCTCTTCAATGTGTCTTCGAGTTTTAAAATGTTCTGGCTCTGGATTGTGTTTTTATCACTAAAATAAGAAAGAGCGGCACTTTGTCACCGATATATATGCTCACTGGCTGGATTGACGGCGTGATATTGTGTCAGCAGTGAGAAGCTCCTGCTTTTCTGTCTTCAATGTCTTCCAAAGAGACTCTTGTTGTTTGAACTGAGGACAGCAGATGTTAACACTCACCTGCTGTTCTTTGCTTTTCCGTGGCGTAAACTTAAAGCTGAAAATGTCTCAATGTAGGGTGAGAAACCACTGACTGCTGCTTTGTCCGGCACTATCTTTTTGTTTTTAGGAGATACACATTAATTCACAGTTTCATTTCTTTCAGCAGTGAAGAGAAAAAAAGATGTGCAGCTCGCATTTTGACACCAAAGGCAAAATTTAGCATTTTTATCAGACTCCGTTGCAAAGTCATCTGTGGCAATAGTTGCCGCTGAGAGCAACTGAGGTCATACACAAGATCTTTTTTGTGATCCTAACCAAATAGTGTTGTTGCCTAAACCTAACCGTGACGTTACACAGCATTAAAATTGTGTTACAGTGTGTTTCAGCTCTGCGTCACACAGAGACGCGAAAGTCGGTGCTTCCCAACTGGTCCAGATTTCTCCTCAGTTATTGGTTCATGGTCTGCACGTAAGAGAAATGAACACATATTCAGTTTTATTTAACAAAATGTTAACAACATGTGGGTTCAAAACACAATGAAATAACACATTTTGCAAGAATAAAGAGCAATTTGTTAAAATCAGGGGCGTTTCTAAGATTTGAGAACATTGGCAGCTTAGCCCGGACCTCTGTAGGAAAAATAATTATAAAAATAAAAGGAAAAATATTTTTTTCTTTACTATAATAAGGCTATAACAAATTATTTTAAAAACTGTCGCATTTTTTTATCATTTTAAAAAAATTT
>NW_024704414.1:0-1026 GCF_008729295.1 Plectropomus leopardus | reverse complement strand
TTTTTTGCTTGTTTTGTTGTTTGCTTTTGCTTTTTTGAAGCATCCTTTTTTTCCTTACTTTCAGGTAAATTTAGTGTAACTTTCGTACAAATTGTTTGCTTATTGTCAGGCCATGTCTTGTAAAGTTGCTAGGTCATTTCCTTGTATCCTTTTACTATTTTCGTGCAATTTTGGGACATTTCCTACCAAGTTGGCCATTGTCTTTTTTAGTTTAAGTATTGAGAGAAATCAAATCAATTTGCTTGGGCTTCAAAGGGTTAAGCTCATTTTGAAAAGTACATTTAGAATGATTTCTCCTTGTTCCTGCATTTTCTCTCTGTTTTACATCACTGCAGATTGTATTTTCAACATTACAGTTTACACACAAAACCTTACACAAGAGTGGCCAAATCAATCATTTGTTGCACTGTGTTTATTCAGGAAACACCTGCTCTCAGTATAATTAACTCAAGTCATCACAACCTAAACTCAACAAGAACACCTCTCTCTAGGTGCAAATGCCTCAAAATTGTTAGCACATAAATCAGAACTGTGCAGATCAATAAAAATGGCCCAGAGACATGTCCTAACAATGTCAAGTCAGGTCAGTTTTATTTACAGCCCAATATCACAAATCCCAGTTTTCTGTACAGCCTACAACACCCTCTGTCCTGAGACCGTCACAATGGATATGGAGAACTTCCCCAAAACACCCAATACCTAACAGAAAAAAAGAGGAAGGAATCTCAGGAAGAGCAACTGAGGATGGGTGTATGGAGACAAACCATATGACAAAATGGTACACAGAATGTGAACATATATGCAATGTAGAATTTGCAAGACAACAGAAAGGAAGGAAGACAACAACAATAACGACAAATAATCTTAGATCAACTTTGTACCTCCCTAGTTCACCATGTGCTCATACATGAGAGGACTATAAGAGGAGCTGACAGTCAGTGCAACCCAACCCAAGCTGTTATACAGCTGGTTCCACTGTCTGTACTTTCAGAAGGGAAAACTGTTCATCTGCCTTGTTACTGTGAT
>NW_024704413.1:0-1189 GCF_008729295.1 Plectropomus leopardus | reverse complement strand
AGTGAACCACTGTTGCTCTAATATAATCTTTCTCTAATTTCCCTCATGTGTCTTTCCCCCGTCAACCCTCTCTCTAGTCACTGTGGACAAGGTCTGTGCATGTCACATGTAATAACAGTGGCACTTTTGACCAAATTGGCAAAGCTACTCAGTGTTATACATAAGTGTTGTTAAATGAGAAGTTTGATTACATCTAATAATTGTGCATGCAGATCAATAGAACAAGTGGTTTAATAAAGCCATTGATTATGTAGAGCTTTTGCAACCACCGCAGCATTACATCTCACTCAGAACCCCACATAAGAATGAGCATTAAATGTTGGATATTGGGCAACTCAAGGCCGTTGTCATGGCAAACACTCAAACTGAAATTGAATGCAATGTTTTCAATCAGAGTGCCCCTGAATGAATCATGTTGTTGTGCAGTGGAGCAGAAACCAGTGCATACGTGTGCAATAGTGACATGGGTTGTAGTAGAAAACAAATTAACAATAACTTCTCATAAGGTTTAACGACCTGAGAGAAGAAAAGTTATGACCTGAAACATAATGTTTTTATGAGCACACAGACCCAGACAAACCATACAGAGGTCAAAGAACTAGTGGCAACATAAGCCGGCTGAAGCGTTTCTCAGCTAGAAAATTGCACTAAAAACATTACAAAAAATACAGTCAACAGTTTAGTTGCACTAAAAAACAATGCAAAAAATACAGCCAACTAGCATGTAAGTTCTTCCTGTGTGAGAGGAAATAACTCTTCATACCAGCAAGCATCGGTAATCTATATTTGTGATTCAAAAAGGGAAAATGGAAGACTGACAGTACAGATTCATGACGCTAATTAGCCAGTTAGCACATTAAGAATACAACCTCATGTTGAAAGAACAAATAATATTTAATGTATACAGTATACAGAGCATGTGCAGTGTGCGCCAGCAAACAATTATGAACCATGAACTATAAAAAAATGTTTTTTGACCCTATATAACAAGGTTGTTTCAGTCTCACACCCTCTTGTCTTTAGTTGTGTTGTCTCTGTTTGTCTCTTCCTTTTGTTTCGCTCTCTCTTCTTGTGCACTGAGCTGAACTGCCAATTAGAGTGATTCCATTCACCGACGGGTGCCACCGTCTCTGACGTTGATTCAACATGCTGAATTTGCAGAAAAAAAGCTGACAAGGGCCAACTGCAA
>NW_024704412.1:0-1685 GCF_008729295.1 Plectropomus leopardus | reverse complement strand
TGTGTATGTATTGTTACAGAGTAGCAGGTGGCACTATGTATGGAAGCCTCGGCCACCACTGTGTGAATGTGACTTGCTGTGTGAAAGCGCTTTGGGTGGTTGAGACTAGAAAGCACTATACAAGTACAGTTCCATTAACCATTTAACATATGCCTCAACCAAACCTGAACTGGCCTAGGAACTCTTCCCCTGGCTTTGAACCGCAAGTAGAGTTATCCATGTTAGGTATCCATCCACGCAACCCATTTGCCTCTTGCTAACTTGTTTAGTATAAGACGTAGTAGGTCAACTCAAAGAAGGTCCAATAGAGAAATAAAAATAGCTGAAAAGGAAGCAGACATCCACCTACAGTGGCGGAGGATGACAATCATCATCAATAAATGAATTCTTCCCCAGTGCTTGTATACTTGGACAAGGACAGTAGTACAATAAAATGGCCTAATGGAGCTGTAACCTTAACTCCATTTAACTGTGCATGCAAATATACTGACTAATAGCACAGCCATGGGGAGAAATGTGGGGTTCAGTATCTTGCCCAAGGACACTTTGAAAGTGGACTGCAGGGGCCAGGCATCAAACCACCAACCTTCTGATTGGTAGACAACTGTTCTATCTCCAGAGCCAGAGCTGCCACACAGGAAGCCAAATTGTCCAAAATTCTACTAACGAATCCTGTTTGGGTGACGGTCCATAAAGGTTAACCTCTCTTCCTTTGAACACACAGCTCAGCTTTTTGACCTTTTGTCCAACTCTTACCACACATACTGAGACAATGTCACAGCATTCTTACAAGCACCTTTAATTAGTTGTAGTTTAACATGGTCAACAGTCAAATTACTGCCAGAAGAACATGTCGGTGGCGAGCCATCGAGCACAACACCAGAGAGAGAGAAAACACTCAGTCTTGTTTTGAAGTTTCACTTCTTCTAGTATTGGGTTTCACTTTGGCTTGGATTTCTTCCAATGAATGTGTAGTACACTAACTGGCCAGCTCGCCATTGGTCAGATTATGTGAAACTTGTCATTCAAGGGGTTGAGTTGTCTATCAAGAACTGGAGGTTGGAAGCAAGAGTCACCCACAAACGGAACAACCAACCAAACCACAGAGAAAGGGGCTCTGTTACAGGACAGTCAACAAGGCAGTTGCCAGTCACTGCGTCTTTAAAGGGATAGTTGTGGATTTTTTAAGTGGGGCTGTATGAGAGACTTATGTATAGTCAGTGTAGTACATACAGTAGCTAGCGCACACCCAAAACATGTCAAAATGTATTTTAACCATTTTAAAAAACACCTACCTTAAAAATACAATATCTATCTAAGTGGACGCTGTGTTTTCAATGTGAAGTTTCATTTCAGTCACATCACAGAACAGCAGCCAACAGCACTTTCTGCCCCAAATAGCTGACTGGCGGTGAATGAGAAATGTAGGGCCAAAGGAAAAGGCTGTGAGATGGCAAGGTAAAGCTGTGTAAGTACTAAAAATAGCGTCCACTTAGATCTTTTTAGGTAGGCTTTTCTTGGCTACAATACATTTTAATACCAACCTCTGTGGGGTGTGTGCCCCATCTGTTTCTACAAACCAGGAGCATGTTGACCACCAGCTGCTGTATTTAATTCATTGATTTACATAAGCATCTCATACAGCCCCACTTCAAAAAATCCACAACTATCGATCCCTTTAAGCT
>NW_024704411.1:0-5329 GCF_008729295.1 Plectropomus leopardus | reverse complement strand
CACTTTTTAAAATGTATTTATTTTATTATTTTTTTATTTTATTTTTGCAGTCATTCATCTTTTTGTTATATTTATTTCTGTTCTTTTTAAGTAATTAATTAATTAAAAACAAAAAATATTTAGATTTTAACAACACAACGTAGACATCATAGGTCATTCTAAGCCAGCTAGGGTGGGGAGTGGAAAAAAAAGATAAGTTTTTCTTCTGGAGTATCAATACCTGCAAAATTTGGGAAACACGGGGTCACATATAGATGAGATGCAGCTATGTGTATATGATTTATTTGTATACTCTGCACAAAACCAAATAAAAATTTGAGAGTAAAGAAGCTGATCAGTTTTTATCTCAAACTCAGGCCAACCTGTATGACCAGGCAGTACTGATCAAATAGAAACCAAGATTCAGTTGCTGTATTTGCAGTTTATAAAACAGTGCACTGTTTGGCTGTGATATGAGAATTTGCAAACAGGAAGTGGGCACCATACTGTTTTCTGATTTGCCTTCATTTTCTTGTTTTATCCAGTTTGTAAATGTTTTGTAGAAAAATGTAAGTCCAATGATTTCCTAAACGTTGCATCTCTTGTGTTTCAGCTGAGGGCCTGTTTCGGGATGCAGATTGTGGCCTGTGTCGCCTCCCTCTTCAGCATGATCCTTAGCCTGATTAAAATGAATGAAATGCCCTTTCACTGCTGGCCATATTATGATTCCTACCGCTCCCAGAGGAAAGGGCATGACAGCTGCAGTATGGCTGCGGTGAGCGATAGCTGTTTATAAGAACAATGTTTTCATGTTTCAGAATTGGATAAGATGAATATTGAAGTTGTATTGTACTGTAGTGATCAGTTATAAAACAATGTATCACTAACATATTTAAGTTATGCTCAAGTTACCTTTTGAAATCTGACACAAAGAGAAAGCCAAAATTATTTTACCCGTATAGTTTTTGCAATGTTGTGTCATTACATTAATAGTTCCCACAGGATGTTGCAATGTCACAAACACAACAATTACTGTAAATTCATCCAACCCCCATGCATTCTGTGTGACCTTTGAATTGTATCCAATCTCAGCAAATTGCATGCAAATTTACCCAATTATCGTAGTCTTCTGCAAGTTTCACCAAGTTTTACAATTTTAAAGGGTAAAGTCCTTCTTTATACAGTCTATGGTAAAGCCACCAAAATCCTGACGGGACAGATTATTCTATTTTAACCATAGACTGTATATAAAGATGGATGACACACCCCCACTTACTCCGCAAAGTGCGGCTGAAATATTGCAGATATGGCTGCTGACATTTTGCACTGATGACTTGTCACAGCTGTCAATCATGGTGGAAAAATCCCATTTTTGTAGAAGTGAATAACTCATTAAAACTGAATTTACTATAAAACGCTCACTTGAACAATCATCAGGGTGATAAGAACTACCTTCAGTGACAGAAACCATCACTGGGAAAATTTGTTTGGCATGTACTTTGAGTTTTTAGTTTGACCTATGTCCCTTACACTAACATGGAGGGGCGGGCTTTATGAACTATACTGCGGACAGACACCAGGGGAAGATCCAGATTGAAAAGTTACACTTTGTGGGAGCTGTCATGATGTCCATCTGTATTGACAGTCTATTGTATATCTTTTAAACTTTCAAATTTAGTACATTTTGAAATACAAGTTGAAGATGTGAGCACTGAAAGCAGATAAACCCTCATTTAAAGAGTCCAAAGTTGAAGAGTAAGACATGAAAGACATGAGTTGAAGACTAACAGAAGGAGACCAATGAAGTGGCTAGAGACAGATGAATAGTAGATTGACATTTAATTGTCAAAAATTTGCACAGATCACAGATTGCACAGATAAATGAATTAATTAATTTAATTGACATGTGAAAGCATATGAAGTGTCAGTTGAAATGAAAGCAACAGAGGCACTTCATCTTTTCTTTTATCTTTCCTTCTTTATTTTTAAGCATTCTGCATGTATTCTCCCTCTTGCAGAACGCCTATTCACACTTTTTCGCTGAGTGTGTTCTCATCCAGGCTGCCCTGTTGGCCATCTCCTTCACTCTGGTCGCCTACTCCTTCAAGGTGATCAACTGCTGCGCACCACCTCCGAAGATGGTGAGAAAAGTCTGATGATAGCTGCAAATGTTTAATTAATTTCTTTTTTATTTTGTTTTTTAAAATCTTTTTTACTCTTTACTTACTTTTTAACACAAATCATGTAGCCATGTCTACTTTTATCATGGTGACCCTCAGGATAACTAATGCCTAAATATACACCAACCACACAAGAAAAAGAAACGGCCAGGGTGACAGTAAGTTTACATGATGGTAGAAAAAGTCGATATATTGGGTTAGTCCGACTAAAACTGGACTTTTAAAATACACATACACATATAAATCTGACTGAAATCACATTAAGTTGAATTTCTCAGACTAGCATGCCTTGATAATGCAGGTGGGGGTCAATTTACTTTATTATGAGTAGTTCTGCGTATGCTCCATTGTCGGGTTTTGACCCAAAGTGAAAGCAGAAATTCATGGGAGAAAATAAAATAAGATGAAGGTAAAAAGTAAAGGGTAAACTTATGTACAAAAGTACAGCGCCAAAAAATTATCAATGTTTTCACCATCGGACATGCAACCCATTTGCTGCTTGCTAACTTCTTTTGGTGTATGACATAATAGGTCTAAAAGAAGAAGGTCCAGAAGTGTAGATTCATTAAACTGTGCATGGAAATGTATTGATTGTATTGAACCCCATGCAGAGTTTCAGTAGGCCCAAGAAAAGTGAAGCACTTTATAAAGAAAAGATTTAACTAAATCTAATCGGAAGACTAGTGGTTCAATCTCCAGCTCCTCTCATCAACATGTGGAAGTACCCTTCGCCAAGATACTGAACCCCAAAGTGCGTCCAATGCTGTGCCTCAGTAACCATTCACACACTGTGTGAGTTTGTGTGAATGGTTACTGAGTAGCAGGTGGCACTTTGCACGGTAGCCTCTGCCACCAGTGTGTTAATGGGTGAGTGTGACATGTAGTGTTAAAGCCTTTGAGTGGCCAGAAAACTAGAGAAGTTCTATACAGGTGTAATCCATTTACTATTTGTTTTCTGTCCCTCTTAGCCGGTGATCACTGTACAAGCCCCCCCTGTCCAACAGTGAGGAGACAAAAAGGACCAGCTCAGAAGGCAGATGATCAGCTACACACAAATGAAACACAAAAAACTGTACTAATCAATATGTTTATATTATCAATTGATCAAATGGCTATGTGTCATGTGAAAGTGGTCATATGTAATGACAAACCCACAAAAAGTTATCAACCCTGCATGGTAACATTTCACTTCAGCTCAGGCTCATGCACTGTTCATATGTATACCGATGAAAAGTAAGGCACCACAGTTTGTATATAACCCATGTAATCCTGAGTTAGTATAACTCCATTGGGAAGGTTTCAGTTTACTCAGGTTTCAAAGGATTAAGTATTGTATTAGAAATGGTATAATTTTAAGGGTATTAGTACTGGTATTGTAATTTTTACCAAACTGTACATGACCAAGTAAGAGTTTAGCAACCAACCCTCAGAGTGTATTGAATTGAACAGAGGTGTGTTTTATCCATACACTTTTTTAAAATTGCGTTCCTTCTTATTTCAACCGGACACCATTTTGCCTGAACATGTACATTTAATTTTTTGTGTTTTTTTTGTTTTAATTTTTCAAAACAAAAAAAAGAGAATCAGAATGTACATTTTCACTTCACTTTAAATCCTATATCACCCCTTCATGTGTTCTTTCTCTAAAAGATTATTTCCATTTAATATAGATGGAAATGGGAGCAAATTTACAGTCTCTTCCAGAAACATTTTTGAAGTGACACAAAATACAGCAATCGGTATTCCCAGTAAGGTTGATCAAAGACGCTCTTCACTACTGCAGATCCTCCCAGTGCATTTTTATGTTTTCCTCCGTTTTAAAGTAAATACTAAAATTTATAGAGCCATAACTTAGTTTTAACACTTATATGAGTAAAATCACAAATGATTGCACATTAATGCTTTTTTAAAAAATAGTTTTGTTGAGACTGTTGGTTACTTTATGATGATTATTATCTATGCAATGCTTCATTATTTCATTTTTGATTGCAACTAACAACTGTGAAAAATGAAAAACTAACAAACGATCAGAGTTTTGTCATTGTTTTTATTTTGGGAGGCCAACATGCTAAAATGTAACAAGACAGTCACATTTAAATCTCACCTGTTATTCAACCCTCTATTTTATATAGGTTACTGGTCTGCTGGCAATGTTTCTGTGAACTTGCCAGTGTTCAAGAGTAACTAGCTGCATGAAATTAAATTGAAAATAAATGTAATTGTAATCATTTACAGTTTATTAGAAAATATTTGTAATTGAATTAAAATTATCCATTAAAATATTGGTGATGAAAAGGGGTGAGTTCCAAATACAGTAT
The DNA here is from genome assembly GCF_008729295.1 of Plectropomus leopardus. Lineage (NCBI taxonomy): Eukaryota > Metazoa > Chordata > Actinopteri > Perciformes > Serranidae > Plectropomus > Plectropomus leopardus. The sequence continues at coordinate 852 of NW_024704411.1, read as the reverse complement.
GTGTTGTTTTAGTTTATATGTTTATATGTACACCAACTTCTAAATTTTTTGTCCGTTTAACAAAAGTCGTAGTATATTTTCCGAAATAGCTTGAAAAATTTATAGTATATTATGTCGTCCAAAGCAACATGAAAAAGTTAGTCATAGTATTGTAAGTCATCTAAAAAGATCTAATGAAATTAGAAGTATAGTATGTTGTCCAAATAATAAAAATTAATTAAATAGTATTACACCAAAAATTGCATTCAAAAAAATTATACTATAGTATGTATAGTATGTATAATATGTATAGTAAGTATAGTATGTCATCCAAAATAGCATTTTTAAAAAATCAAAGTGTATATAACCCCAAATAACACAAAAAAAGTCACTGTACATTATGTTGGCATAACAAAGCCATAGTATAGTATGTCTTGAAAATGATCATAAAAACGCCATCCAAAATAGCATAAAAATGTTGTAGAGTCACATCTATGACTACGATGAAGGTAGATAAAAAACACTGAACAGAGAAATGAAGATGAGTGAGAATGAAAACACACTATATTCATACTTGATTATGGGATTCAGTAGCTGCAAATGGATTTAAGCGTTTTGTTTTGTTTTTTATGATATGCTTTCTATTGGTTTTAACTGAACCAGAGACAGTCATATTAAAAAACAAACAGTACTGATCTGATAAATCAGTATCAAATATCTTATCAACAGTAATGTTAAGGCCCCTGTAGATCGATAAATCTAGGTTTGGCCCAATAACATGCTGAGTGAAGTCAAAGGAGTGCAAAACTCACAAAACTCCCTAACCCTGTTGTCAGAGGCATTATCCATATGCAAATTGAATTTTCCAGAAAT
>NW_024704410.1:0-2984 GCF_008729295.1 Plectropomus leopardus | reverse complement strand
CAGTGTAAAGAGACAGAAAGGCCGCAAAAGAGGAAGAGGACGGTTAAGAAAAGTCTTCAAGGATTTGTCGTTGAAGAGACCATTGGCCAGCAGCAGGGTGATACTGATGAGGGTGACACTGAACTGCGGAGATTATTCTTCAGCACCCTGGACGCGGTGGGGGAAGAAATAAGCAAGCGTTTCAGTGAACGCAACAGTGAGCTAATGACCACACTTCAATCTCTGGACCCAGTGAAACTTTCCTTGATGTCAAACATGTAAAGCCCATTCTGACTTTATCAAGCACTGAAATCATTGTAGCTGAGTTTGTGGTTGCTCGTCACTTCCTCAAAACAAACATGACTGCCGACGATGAAACCTGGACAATATCACGGATTGTCAAGACATTCCACAGCGCACTGGAGGCCATGCCAAGTGTGATGACGGCCTTTAAACATGCTCTGAGCATCAACAGCAAGGTGTGAGAATTCTTTCTCTACTTTAAAAAGTGTTCTCACAGACAATGGACTCAGCATGCTGCACCAACGAAAAGCACATTTAGTGCAGCTGGCCTTTGAAAGAGACTTAACTAAAAGACTTGCTACTGAATGGTACGAAGCAGTAATGAAGAGGTTCAACTCTGGGAGACGCCGACTGCAGCTCTACTAAGTGGTGAGTAGAGAAGATATTTATTTAAAGGGGGTGTGATATTGTGATTGGTGTTGGTTGCACAACTGATTTTCATGTGCATATGAAGTGAAATTTGTGCTTGTCCCGGTAATAATAGACCATATAGATTAAGTACAGTATGTATGCATATATGTATGTGCAGATCTGTGGGAAAATCAACACTGCCCCCCCATGATCATCACATGCCCCCCTTATAATATGGTTCTGGAGCCGGGGCTGGCAAGACATAACACATGAAGTGAATATAACAAAATACAACAGGAAGCACTAAATACTGAAGGGAACTGAATACAACACGGAAAAACCCCAAACCTTAAAAACACACTTCTTATGCCTACTGAACATATAAAGGTAAAGTCTGAAGGCCTCTGGGTTGCAAAGCAGGACTGTGACACCTCTTTTGAGCATCCAGCAGCATTTATAGGCTTACTTAAACTCGAGACAGAATTTTTCTATTACAGACAGATCATAACTCGGCCCTGTCTCATTCTAAACTCATCAGAGACCCAACGTCCAGTGTGAGTTAAGAAAGAAGGGATGGGGGACTCGAGCTGGAACTGAACATCGGGCCAGGAGGAGACACTACAGGCCTGTCCTCCTGTCCTCCTGTCCGTCATTACGGGGAATGTAAGATCTCTTCCCAATAAGATGGACGAGTTGGCGGCGCTGACCCGGCATCAGAGGAATCGGGAGTGCAGCATCATGCTGTTTACAGAGACATTGCTAACCCTGCTAACCCCCATCCAATGTTACATTGGATGACTTCCACCTATTGGGGGTGGACAGGACAATGGAGAGTGGTAAGAGGAAAGGAGGAGGGCTGACTGTGTTTGTCAATGATTGATAGTATAACTCCCCAGACAACACACATACATCTCGCCGACGTCGGCCTCGGAACAGCACATCGGCCCCATATTTTTAACATCTCACAAGCATCGGCCTGTCTCAGTTAAATTGGCTTTGGGTCAGCCCACTACCAGAAGCAGCGACTGCGCACTGCACCAAGCTAATCTGGGCGGCGTTTCTTTCAGTCGACCCGGAGAGAAAGACGTTGACTTCTTGCAGTGGGTTTAAGGTAAGCTGTTACTTGCGGTAAATTAACAAAAATATATATTTCATCTATTCTATGACGGTTGAAAAAAGTTGCTGGTAAGGCATGACTGTGTGTGCCATACTTCAGCATAGGTGAAGAGCCCATATGCCGGCTACCAAGTTTCGTTAGCCAGTTAGCTTGTTTAGCTAACGTTAACTATAATGGTATAAATTTTAATAATTTTACCAGTCAACGTATATGATTTAGCAAGCTACAATTGAAATGCGTTTCCTGTATATGAACATCTATTAAGATATAATTTTAATTATTCTTAGCTAACGTTACCTAGGTAGCAATAACTTTCGTTTTTCCACTGGGAAATGTGTGAAGAGGTACCCAGAACTCCCTCTGTCATCCCAGGGAGGATATGCTTGGGACAAACAGAGTTGGGACGAACGTTTTTTTTTAAAATATATATACCGTACGCTCACTAGCAACCTGACCTCCTTCATGATTTCTGAAAGATGTCTGTCTCGTAATGAATGATTTATGATTAGGCTATGTAATTAAATTGAAGCTGATGCCGATGTTACGGCCGTCAAATAGTGTCACACACACATCGGAATTAAGCAATTAAAATATTAGTAGAATTGAGCTACCATCTAGGTGCTAATCATACAAGAGCAGTTTATCAGACGGATGCTAACGGCTGCAGTCCAGTCAGTTTTGCAGTAGTCTTCAGTCTGCTGACTGTCATAGAAACACTCACCTTATGTTAGATATGCAGCCATAGTCTTTAGCAAATCCCGTTAGTTAAAAGTAATAATCTGATGTTGAAATCAGCAGCTAGTTTGCTAAATAAACAAGCTGTCATTACATGATGTGTTCAAGGTCGACTCAATAATATGACTATCAGGCAAAGGTAAATAAAACGTTGTCATGTTGTGTTCAAAGTGGGCTCAGTGAAATGACGAACAGGCAAATCATTTTGTGTTCAAATGTAAAGTCAAGAAACAGAAAATAGCTGTGTTTCTACACATTAATGAGATAATTAAAGCAGATATTGAAAAGCAATATCTCTTACTCTGTTATCTGTTACTCTTCTGAGTAACTAATTACTTTCATAAGCAGTAATTTTTTTAGAGAAATAACTAGTAATTGTTACTACTAATTTTCAGTAACATGCCAAACATTAAGTTTAACTCATTCATTTGATTCCAAATGAAGATACACTGGTAAGAATTGCTTTAATATGTATACATACACAAACACACACACACAC
>NW_024704409.1:0-1337 GCF_008729295.1 Plectropomus leopardus | reverse complement strand
AAATAGCGTGCTGAGATACACCATAGCATTTAAACATGCAAAAATGGCCAAAAAACACCATAATATAGCATGTCCAAAAATGACAACAAAAAGCAAGGCTATAGTATGGCAAAAAAGTGAAAAAATGACATGTCCCAAAAAAAGCTTAAATCACCTCAAAACTGCATGAAATAGCGTGCTGAGATACGCCATAGCATTTAAACATGCACAAATCACCAAAAACACAATGATATAGCATCTCCAAAAATGACGGAAAAAAGCAAGGCTATAGTATGGCAAAAATGTGAAAAAATGACATGTCCCAAAAACAGCTTTAAACACCTCAAAACTGCATAAAATAGCGTGCTGAGATACACCATAGCATTTAAACATGCAAAAATGGCCAAAAAACACCATAATATACAATGTCCGAAAAATGACCAAAAAAAGCAAGGCTATAGTATGGCAAAAATGGCAAAAATCACATGTCCCAAAAATAGCTTTAAACACCTCAAAACTGCATGAAATAGCGTGCTGAGACACACCATAGCATTTAAACATGCAAAAATGGCCAAAAAACACCATAATATACAATGTCCGAAAAATGACCAAAAAAGCAAGGCTATAGTATGGCAAAAATGTGAAAAAATGACATGTCCCAAAAACAGCTTAAATCACCTCAAAACAGCATGAAATAGCGTGCTGAGACACACCATAGCATTTAAACATGCAAAAATGGCCAAAAAACACCATAATTTACAATGTCCGAAAAATGACCAAAAAAGCAAGGCAAAAATGTCAAAAAATGACATGTCCCCAAAACAGCTTAGAACACCTCAAAACTGCATAAAATAGCGTGCTGAGACACACCATAGCATTTAAACATGCAAAAATGGCCAAAAAACACCATAATATACAATGTCCGAAAAATGACGAAAAAAAGCAAGACTATAGTATGGCAAAAATGTGAAAAAATGACATGTCCCAAAAACTGCTTTAAACACCTCAAAACAGCATGAAATACCGTGCTGAGACACACCATAGCATTTAAACATGCAAAAATGGCCAAAAAACACCATAATATACAATGTCTGAAAAATGACCAAAAAAGCAAGGCTATAGTATGGCAAAAATGTCAAAAAATGACATGTCCCAAAAACAGGTTAAAACACCTCAAAACAGCATGAAATAGCGTGCTGAGACACACCATAGCATTTAAACATGCAAAAATGGCCAAAAAACACCATAATATACAATGTCCGAAAACTGACCAAAGAAGCAAGGCTATAGTATGGCAAAAATGTCAAAAAATGACATGTCCCAAAAACAGCTTAGAACACCTTTTTTGACATTTTTGC
>NW_024704408.1:0-3443 GCF_008729295.1 Plectropomus leopardus | reverse complement strand
TGATGACATTAAATCGTATGACCGTGGTGAAGTTCATTTATAGCCTAATGTTAGCTTTTTACTCTTTGCAATCAATTTTACTTTTCAAAAATCCTAAAAGTGGTGATTATTTATGAAGATTATCTTGCTGAGCATAATTTATGCCAAAATCCACTGGAAATATCCCGTAGGCTCTTTGTTGAGGGAACCAGGTCGACACTAACTTCAGTGTCAATTTACAGAAAAACATCATCCCTAGGGCACTATATATTGTATTTATTTTAAACACCCTCAGAACCTCAAATACCACAAGTGGGTTTTAAAAGCATGTCTTGTTTGAAAATCTCCAAAATCACACCATTTATCATAGCCAGAAACTCTGCAATATGTTTATTTAAGGTGGGAGGGAGGGCCATGCATTTCTCATTAATCACTCGGAGAGGCTAAATGAAAAATATCTGTAGCTCTGGGGAGGGTCATAAAATAAAAAAAGCCCTGAAGTCACACCCAAGCCAACCCTTACTATGATAAATGAAGTGCAGTCTCCAATTATTACAACTATTACTATTTCTACAGAGGCTGTTTGTCAACCTTTCTCTGCAATTACCACTCCACCAGCCAATGCCTACAACTGTGATGAAACATCACAGATGTGGACTCAGTTCACATGACTTGGAGGTGAATGAGACCTGAGTTGTGTTGTGACGTGCAAAACACACAAAAACATTGATTTGGTCCCACCTCTGTGAAACACTGACATTAAATATCTCAAATTATGTTTCTGCCTGAAGTTTTAGTGAGTGCATAAATAAATAGGTAATCGTTATGTGGCATGTACAAATATACTTGTTAGTAAATCTTTAAAAACACGCGACCTTTGACCTTTTTACACAAACAAACAAAAGCTACTCCGAATGTTTGCCTTTGCAGGGCAATGTAGTTTTTGCTCTGTTTGCATTGCAGTTGCCCTTTTCTCACACACAGCGGGTTTTCAAAGGGGGTAGAGGGAAATTATCTCACCATCCCCGTGACCCATGAACTATATAAAAAAACGTGAGGATTTACAGAGTGACATGTAGAACAGAGTGACTTCAGGTCTCACTAACCTCGAGCCTGTAAAAGAGCTGACGTCAGACAGTGATAGTTCGCTCATGTGTGGCGTGATCACATGGAGGTTAGTGAGGCCACACTGCTGGGTAGATGAATCTGAGAGGAACATTTTGTGATTTATAGAGACTATATGATAGATTTTAAGTTGCAACTTACCAGTGGGGCACGGACGATTTTGAATGGGTCAAGAGTAGAAAAAAATAAAAGCCATTTTTGTTATTTATAAATCATTTGTTATTAAAGTAGGTTCCATACAGCCACGTATAACTGCCTTAGAAAACATCTTTATGAAGTTAACAAAAATGAGTTAAGATCCTTTGATAGAGTCTAATCGCCAAAGCCCCAGTCTGTTGCTTACCCTATTAAATAGTCTTCTATAGCTCCAATTGACGTGTCCTTATTTAAATGTGCGTATGTACTTGTTTTTGACAATACAATTACATCTGAACATGAGCAAGTCAATAGACTCAGGCCCTTGGACTTACTTTACCCATTATCAGCAACTATAACCCCTCATTTATTTATTCTTAAGTTTTTAACCATGCAATACTCTGCTGTTTCAGCTGCAAAACTGTACAATATGCAATACTGACTTGAGGTCCTGTATATTTTGTGCAACATTTAAACTGTACACTACTCTTATTTAATCCTTTGAAACTGGCCAATTTCTTTCAAGAACATAAGAAGGAAATGAGCAATTACACTAGAAATGACCCCAAAAGATTACAGAAAAATAGTAAAAGTTACAAGAAAATTTAATGAAAATTAGCAAAAAACAAAAACAAAGATGTAAAATGACCAGAAAAAAACATGCTAAATCAATATATAAATATATTGTCTTAACATAAATTTAAATATAAAATTCAAATAAATACATGTGTAGTTCTCTTTACAATTTTCCAATTTCTTTGTGATTTTATTTATTTATTTTTTTCCCCAGATCATCATTAATGCTCATTTTACTATACTCATACTCATTGTCTTTTCCCCCCCATGTTTTGGAAATAAATCAAACAAAATTCCTCAGGCTTCTAAGTTTAAATGCTCGTGAAAGATGTCTGAAGACTGCAAAAAAATCCAAAACTGATGTCGATCCATGTTTCAAAGGGTTAATATATAATTCTTACTCATTCAACTCTAACATTCATATATCGCACACGTGTAGCATGTTGCACATATTTATACATATTTCGACACACATCTCTTTTTTTTAGATTTCTTATTCTTTCTCTATTTTCTCATAATTTCTCGATGTCTATATAGTCTAAGAGCAACTTGTGATCTCTTTCAATTTTATGTTTTAATTCTTTCATTTTCTTAAAGCAGAGCATCTCAAAAAGTCTGTAAACCACTGGGTTGAAATACTGTGTTATGTGGGCACCAAGCTCAGTGGTAATATTATTAGCGCTACTCATAATACGCCTTTCTCTTCTAATTGAACTGAGATCAGCTCATCAAGGGAAAAAAAAACTCATAAAATCCTCTTCCCAGAGGAGGGAGGAGAGTTAACCGAAACCACGCTCACAGAGATAAAACAAAATACAGCATTTAATTCTACTGATAAATAGACAACTCCCATAAACGAATAGAGGCGATAACAAGCCTCGCACATCAGCTTATTGAGGGCGAAAAACGCCTTCTCTTGTTCTCTGGTGAAATGCTCTCAACTTACACCCTCTTCTGGTCACAAGATGGATGTGCGGTCTCCTTTCTGTGGCATTTTTTGTTGGATCATTCAAATCAAGATTTTTTTTTATTTTTTGCAAAAAAATCAGAGGTGTAATATAACATATTAAACACGCAATATTACATTGGACCCCACCACCACAAGCCACTCGAATCCTGCTCAAATACTGTAACTGTAACCAGAATCCAATCGACCCACTCAAAGCTTTGAATAAGTACCTTTACAACATTGTGCTTTTTACTCCACTGCAATTATCTGACCCTGTACGTAAAGACCCTCAGGACATCTGACCAAAGCATGATGAAGCAGCATTTTGTTATCATGCAGCACAAACCTGGAAAAACCTCCCAGATTATGTTAGACAACATCACCATTTTTTAGTCAAAGCTAAAAACGTTCCTATTTTACACCACCTGTAATGGCAGCAAATTCATTTTCAAACTTGACTAAATCATTTTGAATAATCTTCTTATCCTTACACCTCTTCTCTGCACTTTTGCTATTTTTAATGCTGATTTTTAAAAATTGTAAACCATTTAATAACCAACCGTACTTTTTACATCTTTTCTCTTTGCTTTTATTGTAAATGTCTCTCCTTTACTGTACTGTATTGCCCTGTAAAGCAAATAGCTGTTGTATGAAACAGCAAATAAAGCTACCTTTCTTT
>NW_024704407.1:0-3294 GCF_008729295.1 Plectropomus leopardus | reverse complement strand
TGCAAAACTTCGACACCTGGCTGCTATTAAAACTCACTACAGTTTACAGCAGTTGTGAAAAAAAAAATACACACGTGTTTCAGGGCTATGAAGAATCTCTCGTTGACAGAGAACTGCGTCACAATGATGACTACTGATCATTTCTCTGGAACACAAAAGCCTGAGTGCATCTTGTTATTATATGGATTTTATAGCCCAAAGCCATAATGTAATGGTGGCAGAGATGAGTATCCATCTTTGAGTTCTCTGTACAGATAAGTCATTATTCTTAACGATACATTACTAGAATAGATAAAAGGATGTTTACTAATGTTGGCATCTCTGAAAAACCACAGACTTGCTGTAATCGGATCAAGATTCAAATTCCTGAGCAGGTTTTGCTGGCGGTTGCAGGTGTGCTCTGCATGTGGAATTCTGCTGGTCTTCCAAGAGACAGAGGTTTGGCAAAAGAGGATGCAGGAAGGAGCCTAGTTTTGATACTTCTGGGGGAATTAAGATCGACAATACTAGATAGCAGATGGCCAAATATGGTTGTATAGAATGGTTTTGACCCTATCATAGCACTGAGACTGCACTCAAAAGGTAATAAAAGACATTGGCTTGAAAACAGACTCATGCAAAGTGTCTGTTCTAATGCTGTCAGATGTAAGTGCTGCTTTTGACTGTGGACCATAAAATTTTGTTACACAGACTTTAAAACTGTGTTCAAATCAGAGCAGATGGTAGGGTCCCACATGGGTCCATTTTGGGACCCCTCTTGTTTTATCTCTATATCAGGGGTATATCTCAAACTTAATATTCAAAGGTTCGCAAATCAGATTTTTATTCAAGGTCTAAGGTCTGGAATAATTGGTGATAAGCAAATTATTTTAATTAAAGTTGCTTATAATTTACAAGCAACATGTATTCAAGTTTAAGGCAGCCTGAGACAAAATACATTCACCTACATACATTTGGATGGTGACATCTGCACCGTAGTGGCGACCTAATGTACACTGACAGACGCCGAAATCTCACTTTCTTGTGCCTGCAGTACCGAATGTGAAAGCATATTAACCGTTAACTAACTTGCCGATTTTGAATGAACGCCTGTTAACTGACTCTTAACCTCTGACACGTGATGACTTAAACGTCATATGCCTGCCAGCTTTCAATGTTGCCATGACAACAATGTCAAAGAGGGAAACGGTTATGTTTAAGTCTTAACCTTGGGCCAGGAGCACTGTAACAATCTCCAAAATCATCTGTATTCTACAAAACTAACAGTTTATTAATAAGTATAAAACTTTTTTTTCAAAGTAGGAAACAAACACTTTATTACATTGTATTATTGCATTCCTAAACGAGGTGTAGACTGGGTCCAGAATGACTTTCTGTCCGGTTGGGGTCCGGACAGGAGTCTGGGCTTTAAGAGCGTCTATATGCTCTATATGCTTCCAAAAATGCCAGGGGAACAAGGTCTGGGAAAAACTGTATAATTATAACAATTACATATTTAACATTATACAACAGAATCATTCGTTTTTCTACTGTTTCTTTTTTTTTTTTTAAATTGTTTAACTTATTTCCAGGTAATTTTCTTGCTCATTGCCTTCTTTCATGTTTTTGAAAGAACTCAAGATATTTTGCTCAGGTTTCAAAGAGTTAATTCAATCTTTTATATCTTTTATCTTTATCCTTTCCTTGTAAATTTGTTTGTTTGATATTTTATTGCTCTATGAAGCACTTTGAGTAGCCCTGGCCTATGAAATGTGCTATACTAATTAAGTCTGAAGCTGGGGCTGCCTTGTCTTGCCTGTGTGACCCTGAATGGAAGCACAACTAATGCAAATGGACACTGCAACCAGCCTATAGGTCTGGAACATGTCAACCTGACTTTCCACAGGGCTACTACTTCCAATCCAAATCTAATGAGATACAATGATAAAAACACCCGCTCCTAGATGTCTGTTCAACATCCCTGTCATTAAGGATAAAGTATGACGAAGGAAAAAGAGCAGAGGAATTGGAAGTGAGGCAACCACGGAGGAGAAATAAAATGCTGTTGACATGAAAAAAGGGAAAGTCACGCAACATAAGGCAACAGTGGATGAACAGAAAAATCTCAGAGATTTCCAGCACAATTCATGAAAACAGTTGATATGACATTTACGAGGGACGAATCAGCAGTTTTGTTCCTAAAGAGCCACTTTAGGAACACTGCTGTTTCGTGAACCTTAAAATTTCCATATTCATAATGTCATTAGTTGCCACATACGAGCTCGGGAATTGTAGATCTGACATTAAGTGGCCCTGGGGGGAAGCTGAATCAGAAGTGTGGAGGGATTGTTGCCGGAGCTTGTCGGCTCAGGCCTTTTAATGTTCGGTGTCTTTAATCCAATATAATTACCGTAATTCTTCCACATGATTGATAATCTTTGTAGTGGCCCATGGAGCCTCAGCTTCTCCATATAATAAGTGTGATTGAGGAGTGTATTTGTGTGTGCGCATCCATGATGCCATAATGATGAGCCTATTAGGACTGGAGGCTGCTTCATCCATCCCATAACAGGGATCAATAACCAGAGCCAGGAAGCGTGCAGCCAAAGCACAACACCGCCAGCCACTTCAAATTCAGCATTTTGGGGATTTTCCTGCTCCAAGGCTGTTCTTCTTGCTCATTTACTATTTACTTTTTTTTTTGTTTACTTTTGAATCTGAACATTCGGGTTTGTAACTTTATATATATGACAAAAAGGAAAAGCACATTAGGTCCCTTTAACCTTTTAAAAGCTGAGAAAACTGTTTCAATTCCTTTAAAATGACACAATGGAATAAAGGCAATTAGCAACTTGGTAAGAAATTGTGCACAAATGGCAAAAAAAGTAGATTCTAAATAAAAATTTTTAAAAAAGCCAGGAAAAATGTCAAGGGAAACATAGACTATAATGGTCATAAAAACATATGTGTTATTGTGCTAGACAATTATTTTGATTTATAAACACATTTTACAAGTTGTTTCCTTTTGATTCGCTCTATTGTTCTTTATTTATGTTATTTCGTTATTTTCAGGACTTTTTTGTACTTGATTTGCTAATTGTGGGGATAATTTCTTCTATGGTTGCACATTGACTTCTTTCAAAGTTTTTTTTTTTTGGACAGAAATCAAGCCGATTTGCTCGTAACAAATTTGTTACTTTTGAAACCAAAAATGTCCTCAAAAACTTTATCCAAATCCTTACATACACACTCAGGTGCTGGAACAGCAAAGGTGTAAATAATAAAACTAACAATATTTGACTTCTATTTAGCCAC
>NW_024704406.1:0-1566 GCF_008729295.1 Plectropomus leopardus | reverse complement strand
GCAGGACAAATGAGGAGAGACTATTTGTAGAGGTCGAGAAATATAAGTTTTACGACACACAATCCAGTCATGACAAAGGCGACTGCTGCACGACAGCGGCAGTCTGTGTCCACTTGTGATGACATCACCCAGGTTAACACCAGGTGTGAACGGTCTCTCAGGTGAGTCTCAGGTGACTGTCAGCAGAGCGACATGCGTTTGCGGTGCTGCTCCACCAGCGGCACCAGGCAGCGCGGGGAGTCGGCCTGCAGCATGAACGGGTGCTTCAGCAGGTCGGCGGCGCTGGACCGCTGCTGCGTGTCACGAGTCAGCATGCAGCCCAGGAAGTCCTTCAATACTGGAGACACCTGAGACACAGACAGGAACATGTTATTATTATTATTATTATGCTGCATATGAAGCCATGTGTGTGAGTTAATGACCCAAAAGTTACAAAAACAATTTGTAAAAAGTTTTAGAAAAAATCCTGAAAATCAGAAAACAAAACAAAAATTAGTAAAACAAACAAAACAAAAAACAACAACATCATGGGAAAGACCTGAAGAGTGTGGTCCCCACAATGCACTTTCTGCACTCAGGTCCTCACTTTGTGATATATGTGTCTGTGTGAGTAACTTAGGAGTCAATGACCCAAAAATTAGCAAATCAATACGTAAAAAGTACAAGAAATATTCTGGGAAATAACAAAACAAAAAGAAAAACAAGAACAAACAAAAAATAAACAACAACATGGGAATAACCTGAAGAAGCTGGTCCCCACAATGCATGTTCCGCTTGGTTTGTGTGTGTATAGGTGTGTGTGTGTGTGTGTGTGTGTGTGTGTGTGTGTGTGTGTGTAGGTGTGCGTGTGAGTGTGCGTGCGTGCGTGTGTGTGTCTGACCCTGTGGATGTTCTTCACGCTCGGCGCGTCCTCGTCCCTCAGCTTCTTCATGGCGGTGATGGGCGTGTCGCTGAAGTACGGCGGCTCTCCGTCCACCATCTCGACCACCATGATGCCCAGAGACCAGACGTCCACCTGCAGGAGACAGGAAGCTGTCAGAGCTCACCTGGACACTCACACACAGGTAGCGCGTGTTTAGGCGCGTGTTGCTGTAGGTACCTCGGTCCCGTAGGGTTTTTTGGAGATCACCTCTGGAGCCATCCAGTACGGCGTCCCGACCAGAGACTTCCTCTTGGGGACTTGCGGACTGATCTGAGCGCAGAAACCGAAGTCCGACAGTTTGATCTGCGGAAAAACAAGAAGAAAAAGAAGATTTTTTATGTCTGCAGGTAACTAAACCAGTTATTTTAACCCTTTGAAACCTGGAATGGCGCCAGTTTTTCTGTAGTTTAAAAAGACAGAGAGAGAAATTATTATAAGTTAATAATTTTTTAAGGATAAGGGAGAAATGTCCTTAAAACTATGTTTGTTAATATTATTATAATTATTAATTATGAACCCATTTTTTCTTTTTTAATTCGTTTTTTGCTTTGTTTTGTTTCCGTTTGTCCTTTTTCTCTTTTCTGTTGTGGTAAATTTCAGCTCACTTTCTTTTGTAACTTTGAAAATTTTTAACTTCTACCAAT
>NW_024704405.1:0-6367 GCF_008729295.1 Plectropomus leopardus | reverse complement strand
AATATTATCTTAATGAGTTTTATTCCCCATTTATGTTACGCATTCTGTTTTATCCTTATTCTTATCTTTTGTTTACATTTATTATCAAGTGTGTTTTATTCACATTTATGCACTTTTATGTATTCTGCTCTGAACTTATCTTATTTTTACATGCAGGTTTCATTATGTCTTTATTATGTCATGTGAAGCACTTGTTGCATACAATTTCTTTGTTGAAAAGCACATAGGGCTGTATTTCTTTTATGAAAGGTGCTATACAAATACAGTTTATCATTATTATTAATAACAACCATAGATCATTTTTTCTGATAGCCCAACTATTGATTACATTTTGTCGAACACACTTAGAGTCTGTAGTGTTGACTGCAATATCACATCCTTTCACAGAAACCATTACGTGTCACAGTCATCCGTGACGGCCAGAAAGCTCAGATGAGCCTGACTCCACAGCGATGGTCAGGCAGAGGGCTGCTGGGGTGAGTGCGTCAAACACAATCAGAGTCGTGTGTATGGATTGGCACAGATTCATCAGTTGATCAGCTGATATTTAGAAACAAAGACAGCTAGAACAAAGCTGCTGAAAAGCTTCTGCTGAGCAAATGTTTCTCTTGTTGGGCTTTTTCCCTTAAACAAATGGTAATGATATTGGCAAGAGAACTCTTTAGTCCATCCATCTTTAACATGCATGATTCATGATTGGCACATATAAAATAGCACTTCAGTCATCAGTCTGTCCTTGTTCTCTTCTTCAGATGCAACATTGTTCCAATCCATCGGTGATCACCACGACATTGTGCAGAATTTAAGTTGTGAAACACTTCAGTCATGTTGAACCTGGATGGTTTCATACTGATTTTGTACAAACTGCAGACATTTCCACCTTTTTTAATTTCTCAGTATCTTTATCCAAACTGGTACGCCACAGAATGGGATATATGAAAATAAAGTATCACAGTATTTCTGTTAAAGAGGTCGTGCTGAGTTTTCTGAATAAACACAGCTACCTTACACACAAGTTCATACCATGAACTGTTTGCAGTAAGAGTTCAGGCTCTTTCACTCAGGAGCATGGATTCAGTCAGCAGATGTCATGACGATCTGCATATTTCATTCATCTGTGTGTAGTGTACAAGTGGTAATTGTGGTGTAAAAGTACCACCAGAGATTAATGGGGTAAACTAACAATATATTAATGACAAAATCTGGAGTATTTGTTATACAAATAGACACTGACAAGTGATGGAGACTTACAAATAAACTTCAATAATAAATAATCAGCTTTTCTATGATCATCAACAAAGCTTATTTTCAGCTCTTGGGAAAAAGATGAGCCATCTCATGTTAATATGCAGGACAAATCAGGGAATCTTGGTAAGAAGAATCATTACCAAAATGTTTATTCCACACGTGATTAAAGATTTTGTTCTTAGTAAACTCTGAGAGTGAGATTTTCTTGAAGTTTAATACAGCCTTTTCACCTGTATTTCCAATCAACACGTCATAACTGATTCAGTTAAAAAGACTTGAAAAATCTCTACAACTATTTGATGAAAAGTCTGCAATATAATGAGAAAGGCAAAAAGGCACGTGACAAAATAAAATTAAGAAAAAGTTTGTTTTTTTTTAATTATGTAAAAATGAATATCACAAAAATACCCAAACTTTTTTTCCCCAAAAAAATAGCAACTCCATTTACATGTAGGCTCAGTGAAATATTTCACCCAACATCATGGATTGCTAAACGCTGTGGGCCAATAGTTGTTAAACCAACATTTACAAAACAATCACACATAAATGTCTGAGTGCATGTTTTACTGTATATGCTATATGACATAAGTATTTGTCAGGCTGGAATAAACTCTTGAGATGAGACTGAATTATCAAATATTATTTTAAGAACAGTTGGGTGAAGTATCTGCCTCGGTGTACATGTAAAGACGGTCAATATTATTCAAGTCATCATGTTCAAACTGCCTCAAAGGTGTTTCTAGGATGTCACTGAAGCTTGTTACAAAACAAAACCAAACGAAATGGTCTAATCTGAATATCAAAAAAAGGAAACTAGATTCATTACATTAGCATATTCCAGTCAAAAATCACATAGGTTGCTTTAGTTTCTTCTTTTTGGGCTTCACCATCTGTGGTAATTGGATTTTGAAGGCAGTCCTAAAAAGAAAAAGATTATATTATTAATGCATATAAAGTGACAATGAAAACACAATACATAATTTCAAATGTACACATAGTGAAGAAGATGACTTTGTATTTTGTATTCTGCTCTATGTATAAATATAAATATATTTATATAATACTCACTCGCAAGTTGTGCAGATGGGGCTGAAGTTGCAGAATACTTAAAGAGAAGACAAATGAAAGTTTCAATAAAAAAATAATTTTACTGCTGCTGATTCCAGTAATAGAAACATGATTCTTGTGCTTTTTTTTTTCATTTAAAAATTACATAATTTTCCAGAGTTCTTGGTACGTTTTTCAAACCATTTTTGTCATCTTGAGTACAAATAGTGAATTATTTATGTAAATAGAAGTTTTTAAAATCCAACATATATGTTGCAGTCTTACTATGTATGCAATTATGTTACAAAGTAATTAAAAATTGGAGCTAGATACTGTAGCTCTTACAAATCAATTATTGATATTTAAACCCCTACATATAAAGTTGGACAATGTTCCTCTGTCAAACATCTCTGCCCAAAGAGGCAGTAAACTGGAGGGCGCTACCTGTACTCGTATTATTTCCCCTTGACGTATTGAATAGAGGTGTCACTAAGAATTTACGCATACAAATCTGATCGATCATTTTGCTCGTTTTTTTCTTTTTCTCACTGATCCGGATTCTCATTTGCAACACTGAAAAACAAAAATGCTCTGCTTGAAAGATCTATTTATTTTTTTTTAATTTTGAATTGTATATTTTAGAGAACAGAATGGGGCAATAGTCTGGAAATGTGTTTCCATTTTTCCCCCCATACATAACCAAACCAGGAAATTACTAAAACAGAATTCTACACTTGTACTTGTATTTTCTACTACCTATACTTCTATACTCTGTACTGTGTAGGAACCCTTGTGTACAAAAATACTGTTACTGCATTTGTTCCTTTACACTGCAAATCAAAACTTACTTGACAAACAAACCGAGCACACGTAACCAATCTCAATGAGGTTGCGGTGGCAGAAACACGCCGCTCTGTAGTCCACGTGTGCAGGCGGCGGCAGCACCAGCTGTGAACGCTGCTCGGTGTCCGGCAGGAACACCCACTGTTCAGAAAACACCACCGTCAACACAAAACAGCCCTCGCTACAGAAAGATGTGGTTAATGATACTCTCTGGACAGTCTTACCAAAAGGTATTGTGCCAGGGCGACTTTCTGTGGTATCTTGAGGTACAATCCTCCAGTTATATCGCAAGCCTACAAAAAAAAAAACATCTAAAGGTAAAAAAACTGGAATAGGTTGTAATACTTAAAAATTAAAGTATTGTCAATGTCCTGACAGCGTACCTGCTGAAGGAGACCCGAGTCCGCGTCCAACACACAGGCATCTATCAGGATGTTCTGTTTTAAAATACAAATGAATTTAAATACATTTACAGAAAGTTACGAGACGTAAACAAGACAGAAAACACAAGTAGGTTGAATGATTTTACCTGCTTCTGTGCAGCAAAAATGACATTCATGAAGTTCATGTACTGGAGGGCACAGTCCTCGGCTGCTTTTATCACCTGAACAGTAAAATACAGAGACTGCGTTCAAGTCAGAGAATAAAACAGAAGCAGTAATGAAATGAGACCATACGGGCTTACCAATATTCTGGATTTTAAATCCTGTCCAACTACAAAAGAAAAGGCAGCATTTATAAGTATTCAAAGAAAAATGGAACATGTTGAAGAGCGTCATTAAGCTTCATAATAAAAACATTTTTACCTTCCAGCTCTTTTGAGACCCTGTTAATATCTGGATAGTCAAGGGTTAAGGAATATCAGGAAATCAGCCGCTCTCTCATCTCTCTTTCACACTCATTCCTATATACAGAATGAAAATATTACAAAAATATTTTTCAGACATTTCTATAAACTTGACCAGCAAATGAGTCCATTATCTAAGCAAACATCTCGACATATAAAACACCATTTATTTGCCAACATACTCTTTAGCGCAGTCATTAAGCGATCTAAAAAGTCATGCCATAAACGATGAAACTGTATTAGTTTTTAAGTGAAAGGATACAACAGAGAGCTTTGGCAAGTGATCCAGCCAACAAAGTATCAGTTGAATTTCCTCTCACGTCAGCTGTAATCACATACAACACATAACGTTTAAAGCGTCACCCAAACACCTGAAAAACAAAGACAGTAACCGAACTTTTGTTTTTACATGTTGAGAAAGCCGATGTACTTAAATCTACTATATATAGTATATTCTGTGTTAATGTGACCCACGCAAAAACAGACATGTACTTACTTTTTGACATTACATTCCTGATCTCTTCTGCGATGAGGTTATTGGCAACTGACAGGAGTTCATATTTTCCATCCCCACTGGAGGATGCATCTTCCCCGCCGGCGTCCCCGGACCTCCAGCTCTTACAGGGATACAGGAAGTGACTGAAATAAAGTAAGTTTAAGAGATGCAAAAATAAGCAGTGACAGTAGTACAACATTACATTCATCAAGGCAGTGCAGCCTAACGTGATATCAGAGAGAACTGTCACCATGTTTCCATCTTAACTCCACTGAGTGGGCAGATTGAAAGGTATAAAAGTACCAGAACAACAATGGAGAAATACTCCATTACAAGCAACAGCCCTACTTTTGCAAAACTCTTTAATCATGTGTATTGCAGCCAAATGTATCTTGCGGATAGAAAAAAAAAAAAAGATTTAGTCGGTTACCAAAAGTTAAGTTCAAAAAGTGGGGTCAATGTATCGATGCAATATTGCCACACAAAATATCGCAAAATTTAGCGTAAATTTTTTCTCTCATCCGAACTAGACACCGCTTACTTGGAAGGGGTCATGACTCGAAAATGAACCAAAATAGCGTTTTTATGAGCGCCTCATTCCTAATTTGTTATGTAAATTCTAAATCTGAGAAGTAAACAGCAACTGTAGCTTCACAGATAACATTACAAAATAATTTAGAGAGACGTTTCAAATGAAATTCAAGAGGTAAAAATCCACTCAGCCACTGCAGAGACATCACAAAGTCCAGAAAACGGTCTTGCCCCTCAAATTTGAGGGTGTAGGTTTAAAGTAGTGTATTTCATCTAAGTTTCCGGGGTCCACGCTCACATCAGCAGGCTTTAAATTGGAGTTAGGTGATCTCAACATATTGACCCAGGGAAACAAACACCGAGCATTTGACATATGAAGAACAGCTGGGAACATAAATATTGAGTTAGGGAACATCTGACCCTGGGAACATGCGGCGGTAGATACACTTCCAATAAATGTAATGGACTATCAGTATCAGTAGTTAATGAGATCAATAACCGATATCTGGAACTGATATGTATTTACAATAAAAATGAAAATCCTTCTGTCACTATTTAAATTTGGAATAAAGCAAACTCCAACACAAAACTTTGTTTAGATGCCTTTAGGAAATGTTTCATCAAAACTGAAGTTCCCAGTAACTTTGTTTCAGATAAAAAATGAATAAATAAAAATAGCTCCCTGAGGTTTTACAAAGTAAAAGTTCCTCCTATGCTGACACTTTCTTCGCACTTTTCAATTTATGAATTTTATCAGCAATCATTAAAATGAAACGCCGATACAGATAATAAAAGATAATCTGGAGACCTCCACTATACAGTGTTACATAAAGTCACCTGTCCTGACAGTGGCTCGCGATGACAGCCAGTTTGTTGGTCCTGGTCATGGCCATGTGGGAGTTTCCCATCACCATCACTGCATCCAGACACTTGGACAGGGTGAACTGGACGGAGACAATAGGACAGCAGGTGTTGTTAGCCATATTCAAAAACTATATAATCCGAAACCCATTCATAAATCAGAACAAAAGGCGACTTATTGATGTTACCTCCGTGTCACGTTGAGCCTGCTGCCCCCACCAGATGGGATTCACGTCCACGACGATGACCAGCAGACTGATTTCATCCTCTGAGGACAGTTTAGGGACAATTTAACAAGTTTCGGCTCCACGAAGAAGCTTACCGGCTCTCGTACAAAACGCTGAGCGTCCAACACAAGACTTACAAACTGCAAAATAGCTTTATTTCCTGTATCAGTCAGGATAACGTTGAGACAGACGTACCTGAAGCCATCGCGGTGAGATATCTGAAACCACCGTTGTCCTGGAGATTTAGCTTCTGTTAGCTTCCATCTT
>NW_024704404.1:0-1454 GCF_008729295.1 Plectropomus leopardus | reverse complement strand
ATATATATATGAATGACATATGACCATTTGGCACTGCACTTTTGATATATACTGAAAAAAAAACCCCAAAAAAGATCGATTGATCTAGACCAGGGGTAGGCAACCTGTGGCTCTGGAGCCATATGCGGCTCTTTAGCCCGTCTCCACTGGCTCCTGTTTCTCCATATGGCTCCTGTTATATGGATTTTAATAGCGATTTTTCTTTTTTTTTTTAAGGATTTTAATTTCATCATTTAGGTTTAAAATGACATTTTTCAATTGCAAAAATATGTAGCCTGTACACATGTAATAGCATTTCATTAACTAAAATATGCATCATATTTCTCTGGCTTTGGTGCTTTTTCTGCAAAATGTTGCCAAATTTGAAAAGTGGTGGGCGGTCCTGAATCAAAAAAACTTGACATGCTATGGATTCAAAACCTAAGATAGTCTCAGAGGAAAATGGAGAAGTTGATTTTTTACCACCAACGCTGCAAAGTTAATGTAACAAAAAAATAATAAATAGTGCTAAAACATATTAACAAATGCCCATATAGACCCATTAATAATATTGATAAGCTTACTGTGTTGTGTTGCCTTCATTTTAAATCTCAAATATGTTTTGCGGCTCCAGACAGATTCTTTTGGTAGTAAAGGTCGCCGACCCCTGAACTACACAGAGTGAGTTATTGATGAAGAGGCAGAAATCATGAGCCCACTCACAGCAGCCGAGGGGCCTCATCTCAGCGTTTTGTGTGTAGACCTGAGAGATATCCGCCAACCTGCGACACAACACGTCTGCCATGATGTCATAACCAAATTTATACTTCCACTCTCCTGCTTCCACTCGTGCCCGGTGAACCTGGGAGCGACTGTCCGCTGTCGAGACAAGTGAGAGGGGACAGCGTTTTAACTATATTAAAACCAAACGATCTCCCAGACATAAATATCATCAAAGTTAACGAACGTGGATGACTGACAGCTGATAGTAATATATATATTTACAGTCAATAAATGAACAATGATGCGTTGTGTGCGTGCTGAGTACGTACCGCCGTGGCCGGTCATCACACAGCCGATGCGAGGTGTCAGTTTGAACATGTTGGTCACGGTGGAGGAGTCCAGCAGTTTGTCCTGCAGGCGGGAAAAGGACAGAGTGTCACATCCAAACTACGAAACTGTCAATGCACATGACACAGTGTGACTGTGCAGGTTTAAATATCAGCACTAAACACATTATAATCAGATGTTAGGCTCATCTTTGAAACTGACAGAAGATGGACAAAATACAGCTTTGATTTTAAACTCCTGAAAGAGCTTGATACAATAAAAGTAGTCCCTGGCTTGGTAATATGAGAACTGGTATATGTTCAAACATTTGATTCAGCAAAAAACTAGATTCACGACTCCGGTTGAGGCTTCACTGTTTCGCTTGGACTCAGATTGAATCATCTGACTGACTGAGTGTGTGTGTG
>NW_024704403.1:0-1091 GCF_008729295.1 Plectropomus leopardus | reverse complement strand
GAGAGCTTAGAGGGGGAACTGAAGCCATTAGAACGATGTCTGACAGAAAGGGTAAAGCGGTGAAAATTCTCTCACTGTAGCATACTGTTATAGACTTTTTTAGGTGGCTGAAATGTGTTTTGCTTTAGCCCCAGTCTGCAACAGTACATTTCTAGGCCTCCTAGAAATAGTTGGTACTCCTGCAGCTTCTCCATGCTGGGTGGTGCTGGCAGACACCTACTGTCTGTGATCCACTGACCATGGATAAGCTCTCCATAGAACCCTGAAAAAATGAAATATTCCCTTTAGTGTTCAAACAGCACACAGAGCACCTTTGAGACCCCAGACTCTGCAGTACTGGTTGTACTTTGTCTCAACATTGTACTCTTTTTCCTCCTGAAGCAAAGCTAAGCCACCCCCTCAGATCTCCCCAAGCAAGTCCAGCGGAGGAGAGTTTTGTGTGGCTGCCATCTTTGCCTCGTCTCGCTCCTGGTTCATCACCAACCCCAACATGAAAAGGGACAAAGGTTAGAGCATGGCCACAGGCCCTTTTGCATTTGCAAATGGATACATCTTGACAAATATGTTACTGCCTGTCGTTTCCCAAGAATTATTTTAAGTAGCAGCTGAAGCAATGTTTGGTAACACTTTCTATGAAGCCCATGTCTATAATGGATAATGACGTATTATGAACAATATAATGCATTATAATGCCCCTATAGTGCTGTATAATCACAGTTATAAGCACTCATGGCTTTTTATAATGCTTTATGAAAATAATCGTAACTCATTATGATGCCAATGTCTATAATGAATTATGAAGATACATATAATGTGTAACAGTGTGCATATAGTTATAAGCATTTATAAATATTCAGAATACTTTAAAACGATAGTCTTCATACAATATAAATCATTTTATAATGACTGATAAGGTCAGATGTCCATACTACATATCTGCTCTCCACTCACTGTATATATTGGTTATGTATTATACAGCCCCGTAGAGGCATTATAACGCATAATAATTATGTTTATAATCTATTATAATGCATTAAAGACACAGGCTTCATAGAAAGTGTTACCCAGTATTTTCATCACTGCCTTGTTTC
>NW_024704402.1:0-1305 GCF_008729295.1 Plectropomus leopardus | reverse complement strand
GTCAGTGCTTGTGGCTTACAAGTGTGACGCCAGTAGCCACATTGGATGTTGACATGCAATACACACAGACGCATCACATGATTACGTGGTCGGACAGAAACAGTGGCATTGTTATGATATGCTGGCAGACAGCCGGATGGCAGTGGGCACGCCCACAAGCAGCACGCATGGGTAACACAACCCCGCCAGACAAATCCGGTCGGATGCACTTGAAAACTCTTAAAGAAAGTGTCAGGTAATAATGCTACCATTGACCATGTAATAAAAGGAGCGCAAGTGTGCTCATAGGGTGGGCGAGTGTGGAGGTGGATAGATCCAACAAACAATCGACTTTTGTGTGGGAGTTCGGAGTTCACTTCCTGTGTGAATGTACGTGTGTGTATTTCTTCTACACCTTACCATGTGCCTCTTTTGCCTAAACCTAACCATCCATGACTTTGGTGCGTAATCCCAACCATCATGATGGTTGGTGCTGTTGTGTGAACATAGGGACCGTGTTGCTTCATCCCACCATGAGCATTTGTTGACATCAGGGTAACAGTCTGTGTCATCCCATCAGGATGTCATCCCTCCATGTGTATTTGTTGACATGGCTATAACAGCATCCCAGGGCATAAACAGCTGATGCACGAGGGTACCTAAAACATCACAAGTAGACACAGAAAGTGACAGAGCAGCACCATGTGATGGGTTTTTAGTGAGAACGTGTTGGTTACCCAGTAGTTATACTGTAGGAATCAGAAGCTTTTTTTTTCTTTTGGTCACTAGTTTGTCCCTTTGACTGACATGTTTCCAATGTGGAAGGTGAGCTATTTTAAAATGAGTAGAGACAGGCCAGGAGAGAGAGTGAGCGTGAGTGAGAGACAGAGAACTCATAGACACTCATTGTTTGTTTTGCTTTTGAACAGTTGAAAAAAGAAAGAATGATTGCTATGTTGTGTAAAAGTTTTTGTAAAACTGTTTCATATTAGTGGATTGAAACCACGTATGATCAATATGGTCTTAATCAGATTCTTGAAGGTATGTGTCATTTTAATACTAAATGTGAATTCTTAACGTAAATGGAATCTAAATCATTTATAATTTCATGTTGGAATAGCCAGGGTCTTGGAGTAGAGGAGAGGAGACATTTTCACTGGTTGTCCTGTGGACTAAAGAGAGATAGAGTTCCCGTCCACCAAACTGAAGGGAGTAACCCAAGGCAGGGATTCAGGTGGTGCTGATTTGGTTCAAGGCAAACCTTGTACACTCAATAGAGTTCATCCAAAAAAGCAAATTTTCAATTTGGCTAAAAATCAAAAGAGT
>NW_024704401.1:0-2499 GCF_008729295.1 Plectropomus leopardus | reverse complement strand
ATTTTTTTCAGAAGATATTCCACATTATGTACTTGAACTTCATGGGTGCCAATAATGGTGAGCAGGACTGTAAACACATGCACACACAAGACATGAAGTGGTTTGTTTGTTTGGCACATCCACCTCTCCCACCACTCACTCTCAAGGCGCTCTCTCGCACCATAATATCGTGTGGTTACGCAACCCGTTCTTACTGCGACCTCATCAAATGTTGACGTGCCCGGGGTACTGCACAAGTTATAAATTGAGGCGAATGGTCACTCATCGAACATCACAGTGTGAAGCCTTTGGAGTGAGACTTGGTTGGGCTCTGTTCAGGCAACAAAAGCACATGGCAACAAATGCTGGGACTTAACAAAAACACACGCTTAGACACAAATGGTTAGATTTAGGCAAAAAAGGCACAAAGGTAGGGTTTAGAGAAAATGATCACATTCAGATGAGACGCGATCATCCAACACATTCTCATCCCATGTCATCACATGTTGTTGCTTTGCAGTGGACTTCCATGTCTACATATTGTGCCTGATGTGTCTTCTATTTATGTTCCAACATGGTTCTGTTTAGGCAACACAAACTCATGGCAACGAACGCCGGGACGTCAACAAACGCACACACAACATATAGAGGTTGCTCATTGCCTTCTTATGTTTTTGAAAGAAATCTGTCTGGTTTGCTCAGGTTTTAAAGGATTAACCTTCTATGTACTATTTTGTATTTTTGCTAAATTTTCTGAGGTATTGGTAGTTTTTTATGTGTGCATATATGTTCTGGTGTAGAATGTGTATGCGTCCCAAAAAATGGTTATGTACAGAAAGTTAAAGCTGCATGTGTTGCAACTCCTTTTTTGATCCTCTTTTTATTTCTTTCTATATGTGACATTAACTTCAAACAAATTTAAAGTGAATGTATCAAGTGTTTTGGGGATAAAGGTTTAACCAATTTTAATGCATAAATGTATTTGTCAAGGCATGTGAGTTGCAGGGCTGCCAAGTAACTTGCAACATGTTGGGAGCTTGCTGGCTGGCATGAAGCATTTATAGACTTTCATGATGTCACACAGGCAGAGTGTTTTTCTACTGCAGGGAGGCTACGCTGTTGCCATTTTTGATGCCTTGCAATAAATTACCGAGAGACTGTCTTTGAATTTCAGTAGTACTACAGAAGACACAGATCCACTATGGTGAAACATTGATTTCCTATAATAGGACAAGATAAGATAGGATTTCCGCAGGAAAATGCCTCAGTGTTTCTTTTTAATTATGAGCTGAATACATGGTAAAAACACTCCTAAAGAAAGCTCATATGGGATGATCAACTGTAACACTAAAAACTAATTTCTGCTGCTCTGATTAAGTATATTAAAGACACCAACTTTTAATCAAACACATCATATATGCCATGTGATGTGTTTGATTAAAAGTTCTGCAGTGTGCATTTGGGGAGTGCATTTTAACCAAATTTAGCAATCCAAATGACTTACTTTGTCAAAATAAGACAATCACATCAGCTGACAATACATTAAGGTGAACAAGTAGCGTACTTCGTTTCTTATTTATTTATCATTACTGCCACATTTACATGACACCAGAAACAATTTACAACTATATGTTCTCTGCCTTTTCTCATACTAGTACAGTGTCTGAAGGAACAATAGTCAATCAAACCAAAAAGATAAATGAAGCACTCAATGTTTTTGTCAGCAATTTCAAAACTTGATGTTATTTGCCTCATGAACCAATTATGATTGTTTACTGAGTAAGTAATTTGACTTTATACTTTTTTGTCTAAAGCAATATTTTGAACCCTCATAAAATGTTTTTATCTCCAGAGTTGGTTGGTGGGAACTTACAGACAACCAAAACACAAAACAAAACAATTAAGGTAAAGTTGGTGAACTATAAAGACCTAGACACCAAACAGACAGCCAACCAGCACCTACGCTCTGCACCTGCATGAGAGGAAATGATGCTAGTTAGCCAGTTAGCACATGAACAACACAATCTAAAATTGAAAGAACAAAGCATATTTACCAACAACACAAACCTTCAGGAAAGGTTTCTGCTAAAGAGCTCAATGGTTAAAGAAAAAACATTTTACTTTAATGAACAAATTATTTTCTAACCTCACTCCTGTTTTACTTTAGCCCTTTCTTTACATTTTTCATTTCCGTTTGTCCTCTTGTACGCTGAGCTGAACAGTCAATCAGAGTGGTTTAATTCACAGATGAGCTCCGCCAGCAGCAGTTTAACATGCTGAATTGTCAGAAAAGAAACCAATGAGGGTCGTCAAGAGCCAACAGTGAGGGACACACCATAGTGATGAGGGGCACATATGCTCACCAACTGCCTAAGTTTGACCGACAGCCGACTGTTGGCTTGGTTTGGCATGGTTAGCACATGCACAGGGCCTCTGGCTGTGTGTAGTAAAAAGAGGATGATGGCAATTTTGCCAGTCCTAAATATTGGATATTATATTGGCACAGGGGGATGTATATTT
>NW_024704400.1:0-4951 GCF_008729295.1 Plectropomus leopardus | reverse complement strand
CCACAACACACAAAATATGCTTGTTCAAGACAATCAATCAACTCAATTATAACAAAAATCAAATTAAACACAATCAAATGTCAACAAAAACCGAAAACCGTAAATAAGAAATACATTTTTTAAACTCATATTAAATGTATCCTCTGCTGGACCAAAATGCTCCCATTTGCAGTTATTAGATGCAGATGTTTTCCTTTAAGGTCCCCTAACATTAATGGTCTTCTTTAATTTCATTTCATTCATTTTAATTTTCCTTAAATTGCTTGCATTTTATTTCTTTTCTTTTTTTGTCAACTTTGAGTCTCCTTATGAAGTGAGTTATAGTCACTTTTTAGTCTGACTTGGGACCAAGAACAGTGGAAAAAAAATAATGCAAAAAAACATGCAGTGCAATGCCCCTTGATTTAGTCTACTACTAATACGGTTCCTACCTGCTTTCATGACGATATGAGGCATCCACAGGCAGCGATGACAGTCCTGGCGGTCAAGCCGCTCAACAATGTTGCAGATCACAGATTGAATAATCCCTCAAAGAAAACAGCCTGCACACAAGTAAACAGAACACTTATCATATTGAATGTCCTGGTATAATCATCCTCTATTAAGAATTTCAAGAACTAAATCTGCATCTACACACAAATATAACACTTACAGTAACCTTAATAAACATTAAAGAAAAAAAATGTATTTTTTTCTACATATGTATCATTGTATTTCAAATGAATGGACATATCTGACCTTAAACATAAAAGTATATTTTAAATATGCATAAATTGGCTTACATGTTTTCTCAGGCCTACAGCAGCAGCTACACACACTGTACATTATTCTTGAAATACACTGCATGAATAAGTAGTGCATGAGCATCACAGAACCTGTTGGGGTGTTTTTCAACACCCATGTCAACAAGTTAGAGCAGCCATAATGTCTGCGTGAGCAGCGCTGCTCAGGTGCGTCTCAGCTGCCTCTCAGCTGCGGCACATCTAGAGAAACAGCCTCACAGATTTTCTTCTGCATGACAAACATGGTTTCAGCAAAAACAAATGGAAAAGGGTCTTTTGATAATAACATTGACATTACACCACCTTTTACTACAGTTTTATTGTTAATGTTTGTCACAGACATGAGGAAATGAAAAATTATCAGTTTGACACAACCTTTCCTGTTTTTGCCTCAACATTTCTGTCGAGAGAATCTCTTTAGTTGTTGACAACACTTTTTATTGTGAAATATTTGCAGGGAGATGTTGTTGTCAATGCAGGAGTTGCATGGCTTTCATAAATGAGTGGAGCATGTGCATATAATTGTGGAAACACGGTTAAGTTACTCAAAGCAGCAGGCAGCTCTGCAAAGAAATTGCAGTAACAGCACTATCAGTTTGAACACCACAAGCGTGCAAGATGCAACAGTTCAGCGAGGCTGCCATCACACACTGCTCACGCATGCAGTGTGCACTACGCATTACTCCACCCAGTCACTAAAGCTGTATTCATGTGATCCTTGGAATTATAGCATTTATCATATTAAAGCGTTACCAGCACATGACAGCCCTCCAAAATTGTACTTAAAAGTGGGAGACTTGAAAATTTCAATGATACTTGAGTAGCCCAGTTGTGACATCTGCATGACACTCTATGTCAGCATTTACTAGCCACAATTTTAGCTACAATTTTTAGTATATGCCATCTTTTAGCTCTGGCAAGCAAGCAAACTAACAATAATAATGTTAGTTTATCACCCAAGTTGCCGACTACACGTCATAAATGCATAAACATGAAAGGCAAAAATCAATGTCTGGTCAATGGTAAGACACTTTTTTCATTGATTCACACAATAAAAATCAACTTTTTTAACAAATGTAAAGTGTGATATGGTATTATCGTTAACTACTGTCCATGCAGAGCGACCTAGATTAAATATGTAATTTTAAAAAAGTATATATATATAAAATAACATGTAAAAATATAAATACACTGGGAACAACTATCAGTCTCTTGTTTAATATTCTTTAAAATGCAAACCAGCTCCTCTGTAGCTTCCATGCTGTTCCCACTTTACCACCTCAAAACTCATAAACAGTGAAGTCGAAAGAATTACTTCCCAAATGGGAAAGTCCGGCCTTCCCACAACACCTTAATGCAGTATGGGATAACCTTAGCAAGCTCCTAAAACCTAAATCCTTAATACCATGGGCTATGTTCTGTTCAAATTACATAAACATCACATCCTGGCTGGTTTTGGTTTCGTCTTAAGTAAAGTAACACACACTTCAATTATCTCTTAACAGCTCTTTGATGCTAAGCCGCTAGCCTTGAGTGGCTAACTCACCTGGATAATTAGGAAGCAAACGCACCTCGGAGTTAGCTCTCTTCGCGGCTTCTCTCTATCTCTAACTCCCTGACAGCACGCCAGCTCTTCTCACTTCACACTTTAATAAAGTCCCAATTTCTGGCCGCACACACCTGTCCGTGTTGTATCTGCTGTATTACCTGAGAAGAAAACGCTTCTTCTTCTTCTTCTTCTTCTTCTGTTGGGTTTAATGGCGGTTGGCGTCCATAGAGTCGCATTACCGCTACCTACTGGAGTCAACCTGAGATCTCCGCAGCGTCTCTGCCTGTGATGCGTTCAGGGAACATCAGTAAACTGTAGCGTCGGTAAAAACTGGTCTACACTGTGAGGCATTTAAGGAACACATGTAATTTATAGCTTCTCAATATAACCTGGATTACAGTTCGATCAGGAAAAGACACATGGTGATGATGTACCTCAAAATGGTTCAGAGTTCACTTGGTTTCACATTGTTTGGAACTACGCTCTCCTGGGGGAAAGTCCTGTGTTTTGTGACTCATTCACCTCCTCAATCTGCCTACATATGCCAGTAATTTCTGTCATCACTTTTAGTCATGTGATAGCAAATATCTGGATCTGGAGAATCACT
Organism: Plectropomus leopardus; assembly: GCF_008729295.1. Lineage (NCBI taxonomy): Eukaryota > Metazoa > Chordata > Actinopteri > Perciformes > Serranidae > Plectropomus > Plectropomus leopardus. The sequence goes on along the minus strand of NW_024704400.1, from coordinate 2,013 downwards.
TTTCACTGGTATATTTAACAGTGCATAAGCAAGGCCCGCAGCAGGAAGTAGTGATTTATATTTAGGATTTTGATATTTGATTTCAACTTTAGTTCTCTTTATAATCTTTAACAGTTTTGTTATTTTGCAAGAGGGAAATAAGTTTTGCCTGTTGGAGCTGTAGATACTTATTTTCTTAGATTAAGTTTTCATTTCTGTGTTGGTTACTGTCAACAATGATAACCCTGGTTCACAATGTGGCCTCCAGTGAAGAAAACAAACTGAAATGTAGTTATTTTTACCACAGCAAAAAGTTGAGCCTGACTGTACATCACAATGACAAAGTGCTGAGTCCAACAATACTGCAAGGCTGAGGAAGGAGGGAAAAGAGGAAACAATAAGTAAATAACAATGCATTATCCAGGCCATGGTCGGTACCTTAAATAAATCTTACATGCTTTCCCATTATATTTACATTTTTACTTAAATCACAGTTTAGAGCTACAATGACTGTGTACTGCATATATATGTGTGTGTGTGTGTGTGTGTGTGTGTGTGTGTGTGTGAGGCCTTTAACAGACACATACACACAGACAAGCACACAGACACAGGAATAAAAACAATTTCACTAAAAAAAGGAATACTCATTAAAACTAGGAACCAGAGAAAAAATAAAACAAATTAATAAATGAATAAAATGATAATAGTAACAATAAAAGATAAATAATTAAAATACTCAGTAGTAAACAGTAAATTAGAGGTAAATCACAGGATAACAGCGCAAAGTAAAATAATAAATAAAAATGTTAAAAAAATAAAATGATATAGAAAGAAGTAAACCAGAAATAATCAATAAATAAATTGATAAAGTTCAATTAAAAGCCAAAGGTAGGCATTGACTTCCCTTTAAAAAAAAAAAGTGTGTCTATGGGAATTCTGAAAAAAATGTCAACAAATGTGGGTGCTAAAGTGCATTGTGGCCCATGTTGCTGTAATATGACCTCACCTTTTGGCTGCCAGTGCAGCATCATAGCTTTACTTATGAACATCACGTACACAAAGATCACAAAAAACTTTGTGGCGTGCGAAAAAGGAACGCTGTTTTTTTTTTCTTGCTTTAGTAAAATAATTGCGAGTCAGTGGTTAGGTCGTGCATGTGACAGCTTATTTAGCTGATGGCTGTCACTGAACTGTAAAACAGCAATTAAATGAGTGTGGGATTCATCATGTTCATGTCGCGGCCTTGTCTCCTGGCATCGCTCTCAGACACAGAATACCTTCCCTGACAGGCAATCAATCAGAAGCTGCCAGACAGTAAAACTAGTACTTCTCTATTAAACAGTAACACTATACGAGCACAAGAATATTTGTTACTTTTATTGTCTCATCACCGGGTGTCACTTTACTGGTAGTCTGTGCTGCTGCTCGTGTTGGAGGGTGTTTAGCTGCAGAGCGGCTCAGAGAGAAGAAAGAGACTCCTTCAGCTGAACTGGTATCAGGTCTGTGTTTGCGACTATCTGCCCTGATGAAGTGTCCTTGAGCAACACGCTGGACCACATTTGCATAATATCTCTGTATTATGACAAATTAGGCTGTGAATTCTTTTGGGCATTGGAGGGAAGTACTGATGTGCATTGTTGCACAGAATACAAAGGATCTTGTTGTGATGAAACACTGGAGTAGATATTTGACTCTTCCTCATGTTCCCTGTTTTGGCATCAGCCGGAGGCAAACATGTCTGCATCACCAGACAAGGAAACAGAGTCAAAATATGCTGAAGCTTCTTCCAGCTTGCAGGAACTGAGTGAACTTAATGTCAGGATGCTGGAATGTGACATGAACTATTACAGCAGACATCCAGATGAGTCAGTGAAAACCGAAAAACACAACATATAAGCTACTTATACAACATATGCAATACAATGCTCTCCGTTGACTTTGTGTTGTGAGAAGTTGCCTCCTTGCTTTTTCTGTCTGCTAGCAAAAAAAGAGAACAATGTGTAAAAGCTGCTGTGTGATAGGATACACTAAAAT
>NW_024704399.1:0-1064 GCF_008729295.1 Plectropomus leopardus | reverse complement strand
CTCCATATGCCAAATATGATAAAAATGACATCATCAGGTGGAAAATAGTAAAAAATACAAATTTCAAGTCAAAAGCCCAGAATAACACCCAGAAATAATACAGTGCATGTTTTTATGCTTTTTTTGCTCTTAACAGTCTAAATGTAAGAATTTAGTTTCCACGGTGTATTTTAGACTTATTGTCGGAGCTGAGCTGGAAATTCAAAGATTAAACAAAAATACACAATCTTGCCAAAATGTATGCCAAATGCATAAATAAATGATCAAAAAATGAAGAGTGAAAAGAGTGTAAAATGCACCAATCAGTCCCTAAGGATTAATATCAATACCAAAATCTGGTATAAAACTATAATGAATTACCACAGAATAATTGTGCGCCTCCGTTAACAGTCCGGCTGCAGTTACACTGAATGTTCATGTCTGTGCAGACTCAAATGCAGCCGCGACGATGTTTAGTGCCAATTTCAGCGTCTTTACAGATTTTGAGCACTCAGAGAGAAAACACCCGTCTTTGTCGAGAGCACAAGCATCACTTACAACGGGAAGGGGATGGGGTTGTAGCTGTTTCCGGGCAGGAAGTTGGCGAGGATTGCTTTCATGGTGGATTTCTCCTTCACCTGACTGTCAGTGGAGCCCAGCAGGTGTCCGTCAAACACGTCTGATCAAAGCAAACAGAATTTATACAGTTTGCACAGATACTTTATAGAGACGTGTGCGTGTGTGTGTGTGTGTGTGTGTGTGTGTGTGTGTGTACCTTCTGGGATGCTGAGAGAGTCCTGCTCGGGGAAGGAGGGACCAGGTGTGAACGGTTCAGCTCCTGGTTCTCCTGGTGACGGCAGCAAGGTGGAGGAGGAGTTGGAGGGCAGCGTGCAGAGGTGACGGTCCTCTGTCGGTGAAAACACGTCAACTCGTCAACAATCGTCCTTCAATCAGTCACAACGAGACCAGGACGGAGTCACGTCTGAGACAGTGGACTCACCTTTATCTCCATTCTGGACCACAGGAGACGGGTTACGGGGGGACGACTCCAAGGCACTCTGTAAAATGAAATAAAATAGAATAAA
>NW_024704398.1:0-1240 GCF_008729295.1 Plectropomus leopardus | reverse complement strand
CACCTCCTTCTCTGATAAATAAAGAACAGTCCCTTAGTGGGAAGAGCTCAAACCGGATGAATCGTTTACGGACCGCCCACCAAACACAGCGGCCCCGTCAGCGCTGCAGGAGTCCGACACCGAGCCGTGAGGTAAAAACCGCTTCATAACGACAAACATCTGCGTTTACAGCGCGCAGAAAGCGCCCGCAGACTCTTATCACTTATGTTTTTGACTGTACATTTAATATCGTCCTTATTTTGGCGGCTAAGCGCGAGCTAACGACAATAAGGTGACATCACAGCCCGACCGACCGCGGCCTGGTTCCGCCGCTGCTCCGGTGATTGACAGCCAGCGGGGGGGCGTTCAGGCGGCGCACAGATGTCGTTACGTGTTTTCTGATGCTTTGTCGTGAGCCGATGTGTGTGTGTGTGTGTGTGTGTGTGCACTGTTGCCGCGGCTGGTCGTTGAGCTAGCAGGGTGTGTGTTTTGGTAGCATGGAGCCTGAGCGGAGCATGAGCGTGAGCATCCGCAGAGAGCGGCTCCTGTGCGGCCTGCAGCTGCGGCGGGTCCCGGCCCACCGGCGGCAGCGAGCTAGCTGCTGCTGCTGCACACACGGTGGCCGCTGCACGTGATAATTGAACGTTTGGTTTCCTCAAAATAATATTCAGAGTTGCATGTCAGCAGGTCAGGTTGTGTCATGTTGCGGTGATGCAGGTTACAGTGTAAAGAGGTGATTTTGTTGCACTCAGTGTTTAGTGAAAACAATAGACTGTATGAAATGATGACAACGTAATTTATTGCATTGTAAATCTGGATTTATATCAGTTTTGAAATATCAGCGAATTGATTTGCTTTCTTTTGAAAACACTATTTATTTTTTTATTTTTTTTTTTTTTTNCTCCCACCACCTCCTTCTCTGATAAATAAAGAACAGTCCCTTAGTGGGAAGAGCTCAAACCGGATGAATCGTTTACGGACCGCCCACCAAACACAGCGGCCCCGTCAGCGCTGCAGGAGTCCGACACCGAGCCGTGAGGTAAAAACCGCTTCATAACGACAAACATCTGCGTTTACAGCGCGCAGAAAGCGCCCGCAGACTCTTATCACTTATGTTTTTGACTGTACATTTAATATCGTCCTTATTTTGGCGGCTAAGCGCGAGCTAACGACAATAAGGTGACATCACAGCCCGACCGACCGCGGCCTGGTTCCGCCGCTGCTCCGGTGATTGACAGCCAGCGGGGGGGCGTTCAGGCGG
>NW_024704397.1:0-1208 GCF_008729295.1 Plectropomus leopardus | reverse complement strand
TATTTTTTTGCAATTTTCTATTTCTCAAAAAGTTTATTTCAATTTTTTGTCTAAAAATTTTTGTTGAGAATTATTTTTGTCAAAGTCTTTGGTTTTTTGTTTTTTATTTTCTGTTTTTTTTTTAATTTCTGGCATGCCTTCTGAGACCCCTGGCTGTAAAAACAGAAATGATCATTTTCAAATTTCTGATAGTCTCTGTAGTTTTCTTGAGTCACTCAGGGAGTCTCATTGGGAAAAAAAACAAAAAAATGCCTGATTGCATGATTTGTTTGTTTTTTTTTGTTTTTTTGGTGATTTTTCGATTTTTTTTTTAGATTTTGTGGTATTTTTTTATTCCTCTAAAATCTGCAAAATTTGACACCAATTTTTTTTTTCTCTCTCAAAAATATTTCTGGTTATTTCTTTGTTGAAAAAAAACTGCAGACTTACCAAAATAAAAATCACCCTTAGGCCTATTTTTATTATTTATTTTTTTTTTTTTTTTTTTAACACAGCAGTGACACCAAAAAAAAAAAACTGCGCTTCAAAATGAAAGCTCTACGCTGCAAATTAACTGCACTTTTTGAAAGCATTTTTTTTCCTGCTTTCTGTTGACAGTCGAGTTTGTCTTCCTGGACCTGACGTCTCTAAAATCAGTGAGACACTTTGCACAGACGTTTAAAAACAGAGGTCTCCCGCTGCACGTGCTGGTCAACAACGGTAGGCTGCAGAGATTCTCACGCACGATGCACGAAGGATCGCAAACGCTAACTCTAAAAACACGTGTCTCTGTCTCCTGCCGCCGTCCTGTTGAAGCTGGAACCATGATGGTCCCCGAGATGAAGACGGAGGACGGCTTTGAGTTCCACTTCGGGCTCAACTACCTGGGCCACTTCCTGCTGACCAACCTGCTGCTGGACACGCTGAAGCAGTCGGGACGCCGCGGACGCTGCTCCAGGATCGTCAACATGTCCTCTGCCACTCACTACGCCGGAGTCCTGCACATGCACGACCTAAACAGACGGTGAGACATCAGCCGAGCTGCCAAATGATTTTATATTCAAAAGTTAGAGAAAAGGATCGTTGATTTGCAAGGATTTTAGGATTTTTCTAGGATTTTAGGACATTTCTACGATTTAAAGATGTTTCTAGGATTTTAGGTCGTTTCTAGGATTTTAGGGCATTTCTAGGATTTTAGGACATTTTTACGATTTAAAGACGATTCTAGG
>NW_024704396.1:0-3455 GCF_008729295.1 Plectropomus leopardus | reverse complement strand
TGTTTGGCCAGCAATACAAGCAATACAGCAATGTAATGAAATACGTTCTGTTGACTATTGTTTTCTTTGTTGTAAAGGTGTCACATAATCCAATGGGGGATGGGCAACTAGGTGGTATGACACTAAAATAAAAATTAATTAATTAGTTCATACAAGTCAGTTCCTATGGTAATTATTCAGTGATCATCTTGTGAAGTCACATATACAATCGATCTCTCCCAGTACCTTAGAAATTCATCAGTCCGTAAACTTAATAAAAAAGTTATTCTTTCCATCCCTTGAATAGTCGTAACAATATCCATCCAGTCAGTCTTTGTCGGAGGTCCGGCCTGTAACCATTCACAGCTTTCTTGCTGGCAGCTGATAATATATTTGGTAGGTATTTATCTTGGGCCAAAAGATGAGCTGCAGTGTTGCCCAGAGAGATTGTGGTAAAGGAACAGTCTATAATGCAAAAACACAAAAATAGAGTCCGCACACTAGATGATGCTGATGATGATAATGGGAGCATCATCTAGTGTGCGGACTCTATTTTTGTATCCATTTTTGTTCTGTCCAGCACCTAATATTTAACTGCTTTTGAATGTGTACGCTGGTAGACTTTTTTTTTCCTTAAAGAGGAATCAAATATCATCAAATATGTTTTGTGTTGCTTGTGTTACTTTCTGCCTTTACATGTATTAAAATTGTAACTAACTTCCAGTTTATACTCTTACCTCAGACTATCAGAGTGCTTTTCATCTTTAAACACAGTTGGTTTGTCCATGGACCAACCACTCCTGATGGACACACAACTGGGTCCAGGTTCAGATCCAGGAGAGTCTGGTCTCGCATGATGGATCCTGACAGAATCACAAACACTAATACATTCACAGATAAACTGAACTTTTCCTGAAAATTGTGTTGACTTTTGAATGTTTTAAAACTGATCACAACTGTGATAAATTATTACTTTTGTTCATACTGGTGTCCATCTTTAAAGGTTAGAGGTTCAACAATAGACCAGTCACTCTGAAAGGACAGATCTGGTCTCTCATGCTGGATCCTAACAGAAACACGAACACTGATGAATTCACAGAAAACACTGAAATTCTGTTGAACATTATTTTGAATTTTGGATGTTTTGAAACTGGTGACATCAAAATTTGAGAAAAAAATATTACTTTTGATCAAATGGATGTCCATCGTTGATGTTAACAGGTCCATCCAAAGACCAGTCACTCTTAGAGGACACACAGCAGGCTTCAGGTCCAGGTCCAGGAGATTCTGGTCTGTTCAACACACACAGATCTTTGACTGTGAATACTGATGGGGAAGTGATCTGAGTCATGGACAGTTAGAGATGCTCATCTCACCTCTGAGCTTTGGTCTGGCTGTCATGTTCCCAACACAGACTGGTTTTAGAGGGAGCGAGTCCCCCCTCTCTGTCCTCACCCTGATTCATAGCAGAGCCCAAACCTTCACACAGACACAACAACATATTTTTTAAAATCTATTTAAGAAAAGGGACAGTGCACACTGATGAACATTTGCATGTAAATGTGCTAGATTGCAGCCACAGGCTGGCTACACCTGCCTGCAAAACAAATTACAAACAAATTACATAAGTACATAAACATCACAACCATAAAAAATAGCAAACAAATAAGAATTAGTAGCACGCACTGTATTACAAAGTCCAAAGTCCAGCCCTGGGTCCAAGTGTTGCCCTCGGACCAATTTTAAGCAGCTCTTTGCTTGACTTTCAAATTATACTCTGGCCTGACACACAATATTTGTTAATCAAGCATGATCACTTTGCATGTTTTCCCTTCAGTTCACAATGGAAGGACTGTAATACAGCTCATAGACACGCATCAAGCAGTAACTAATGTGTTTTCATGAACAGAGAGTAAACTAGCAAACTGAATGGTTACCTAACAGCAGATAATCCCTGTCATGAAGCAGACATGGCCACAGCAAAGAAGTGTAAAGTGGACAGTGAGGAACGCTGCTTTCAGGAAAAAAACTGAATACATTTTCAGTGAAAGAAGAAACTGTTGCATTTGAATTGTTTGTTTGTGTTGCTGTTTTTTTAAATAAGCTATATGATGCGAGAAACACTTGGCCCCCAGGTGTTTTCATATTATATAATTTGGGACCCATTCAAAAAAGTTTCGACACCCCTGAGACAAATGACAAGACAAAAAGCGTGATGTGGTGAGATAAACCTGCAAATTACAACAAGCTTTACAGCATTGGGGTGACAGAAACCTTGTTAAACAGGATAATCCTAAAATTTGTGATAATATAAAATCTAAACTCTTGACAGACTGTTAAGAGCAAAATGCATTTGGGGGAATTTATGGGTGCAGACAGGTGACAAACAAGGTCCATGCCTCTAAATCTTGGTATTCATCTTTAAATATTCAAATTATAACAAAAGTCCGACAGAGAGACACGGGATCGTTCATATGTTGTGCTCCTTCGGGGGCCCCTGTCGGCTGAGGGGCCCTCAGAAGCCATGAAGTTACACCCTGAGCTGGCTCTGATCCATCTAAAAAGGATTTTGAACCCTCTGGAAAAGTTGAGACTTGTACTGTGCTAAAGGGTCTTTAGCGAAATCAGATCAGTGTCAGTGCTGGAAGGTGGCTTTATTGAGTACCTCATCCACGCACTTCAGAGTATTAATAGTTAAAAAAAACAGAGCATCTGAGCCAAGTTGATTGAACCTGTCAGACACGTTCAGACACTCCCTGTTTTTTTCACTGATCATGTAAACTCAGATTACAATCAAACTGCAGCTCATTTTTACCAGAGACACATATTAACACATAAAAATTTGTATAGCACCATTCATACAAGAAATGCAGCCCAACATGCAAAGAAATTATATGCACCAAGTGCATCACATGAAAAGACATAGACGACATGACAAAACCCACATGTAAAAATAAGATCAGATCAGAAAAGAAAAGAATTCATAGAGTGCATCTTCACATGGCTAAGTAAAAGTAAGATAAAAATGACAATAAAAAAAAGAATGCACAGAATGCACAACATAAAATGGAAAATAAAACCCACTGAGATAATATTAATAATTATAAATCTAAAAATAGAGTGCATAAAATGCATGAAATGAAGGAAAATAAAACATTTTATAAAGGTGCAGCAGTATGTAAGTGTGAAGCAAAAAACAAAGCAGTTAAATCAGAACTAGTTAAAGGCGACAGTGTGGAGTAAAGTGTCCAGAGCTCTGAGGCGTAACTGACAAACACTGCATCCCCAATTTTCTTTTGACTGATTTTAGGAAACTCCATTAAACCAACTGCAGATGATCCCAGTGTTTGTGAAGGCAAAGTATGGACCGAGAGAGTTAGCGATTTAAATCTCTCTAAATCACTGTTTTCAAGAGAGAAATTCTACAAAAATATTTCAAACATATTTTAAATCAGCATCCAGAAACCTCTCTGTCG
>NW_024704395.1:0-1330 GCF_008729295.1 Plectropomus leopardus | reverse complement strand
GCGATTTTATTTCCATCACAATTTTTAGTGATTTTTTTTTCTTTTAAGATGTTTTGGGTATTTTTCCAAGATAACATGCTTTCCAAACCTGCGGACCCGCCAACATTTTTAAACTCGCCAAAATTATACCAGTTATAAAAGCGAGAGACTGTAAAAACAAGAAATTATAGTTGAATTTTTAAATTTCCGACGGTCCTTGAACATATCATGTGGGACGAACACTTCATGCATTTTCTCCGAGTCAGACTCAGAGTCTGACTGAACATGCATATTTGCTGTTTAGATAAATATCTTAAAGTTTGAGTCTTCATTGCAAAAAAAAAAAAAAAAATAAAATTGTGTCGGGAGTACCCCCTTAAACTGGCCCCGCCCCTTTGTGACGTCATGACGCGACCAACGGAAGTTTTCAAATGTCAAAGGCGTCGCTGATTCTGTTTGTCCGTTCGCGTCGCTGCTGCTACTCGGTAAAAACGCCCAAAAATAAAGCCCAAAGTCGATTTAAAATCAAACGGAGGCAAAATTTCATCGTCGACGTCAGTCTGGTTCGTGTCCGGGGGACTTGAAGCGCGGTGGGATGTGTTTTATGTCGTGGGTAAGCTAGCTAAAGTTAGCCGTGTGTTAGCTAACATGATGGAAAAAGTTCAAGTCGGACGCTTTGAAGTGCGCTAAAGCAGAGAGGAGAGGACATCGCTAGGGACAGTTTTGGGAATATTTGGAGTTTTTGTGTTCAAATATTGGACATTTTGGACATTTCACACGGGCTCCAGTGGACCTGGTGTCATTTTTGCTGGATTTGATTCAAGCTAACAGCCGCCGGATCCGGATAAAAACATCGTCTGTAAGTGGTTTCATATTTATTATTTGTCCCGGTAAAGGCTTGTTATAGATGCTGACTATCTGCCGTTTCAAAAATGCCTTTGTTTGTTGGTGCTTATGTTTCAGACCGCCGGTTATTGTGTTAACGGTGCATGTAATGCGCTTTTCATTCTTCATTTTTTGATAATTTTGGCTGTGTTAATGCATTTTGGTTACATTTTGGGAAGATTATGTATCCTACATGTAAAGTAGCTTTTTTGTTGTTGTTGTTTTCTTATCACAGCCTGGAATAAGTGATTTGCAGCAACATTTATTATGACCTAGTGGAAACAGCATGTATTTTCTCCATGTGCAACATATGGTCAAAAAGACATTGTTAGGTGGAAAACAGTAAAACAGACAAATTTCAAGGCAAAAGCCCAGAATGACACCCAGAAATAATACAGTGCAATGTTTTTATGCTTCAATGGCTGTGGGATCAAAGATTGCAGGTTACACATTTTGTTTACACAGT
>NW_024704394.1:0-1309 GCF_008729295.1 Plectropomus leopardus | reverse complement strand
TTTTTAAGTATGGGTAAGGCAAAAATAAATATGTACAATGAGTCTGTCACTCAATATCTGCTCTGAGATGCCCCCAGCGTCTCAGAGCAGATACTGAGTGACAGATATTAAAATACTAAAATACACACAAACTTTGGCCACTGTTGCCATGGAGAATAAGCCATCCAGTGGCAGCAAATTCAAAGCAACTGCAAATTCAAAATGTTTCATCATTCAATGTGTGATTAAAACACGGTGCGAAAGTTGATGAATTAATCCAAACTTAATTCAAAAGTAAATTGTCTCAAAATAAAGAATGTTCTGTCAGTTTTCTCAACTCTGTAATTATTTCACCCACTGTTAGCATATCTATTTTCGGCTTGGTCCTTACATGTTTTTTGCTGAAATGCACCTAGTTAACTTTTAGCCTTTATTTTTTTATGTATGCAGGCTTGTGCTTTTGACTGTTTATTCAAGAAGATGTGGGAGTTTCATGTGAAGCCACATGAGCTCTTTCTGTGACACACTGAGATAGATAGACAGATAGACAGATGTGTGTGTAGACACACAATTACCAATTTTGTAATTAAAAAAATAAAACTGAGTATATAATATTTATGAGATAAATATGTAACTATAGCTCATAGACTTTACCTAATTTACTTTAATAAAGTCAATTAATGTAATTTCTGTTAATAAACCCAAAAAACCAATGACATTCTTAGCTTGCTTGTTAGTGTTGCATTATAACACACTAAACCGAAATGGTGAACATGTTAACATTTTGTGGCCTACATTATCATTTTAGCTTTGTCATTGTTTGCCTGTTAGCATGCTGACTACTGTAAGTACGGCCTCACAAAGTCACAACCAAGGCTGAAGACTTGCATACTTTTGGTGATATCGGTTTAGTTGAGTGTCCGTATCAGAAAACCTATACCTTAAGTATTTGTTTAGGGTGTTGTTGAGTTTTTTGAGTTTCAGGAAACTTAAGCCAGTCCAGTTGTCTACGATATAGCACTTAGAATTTCGTGCAAGGTAATAAATATTGGTACCAAATGAGAAGCTTCAAAAACATTGAAAAAGAATGGTTATAGACCCATCACGTAGGTGCAAAGCTTTTGAAAAACTTGAATGAAGAAAGACGGTAAAGGCCTGCTTACTTACTCCATGCCACACAAATTTATTCAAGTTTCGATCCCACTTGGATCTTTGTCAGGTCAAAACACTACCTGATGTCAAAATCTGACCTGACGAAGATCCAAGTAGGATCGAAACGTTGTCTTGAATAAATTTGTGTGGCATGGAGTAAGTAAGCAGGCCTTACCTT
>NW_024704393.1:0-1488 GCF_008729295.1 Plectropomus leopardus | reverse complement strand
TTTAAAGCGCTCTCTCCTCCTCTCCTCTCTCCTCCTCTCCTCCTTTCCTCCTCCTCTCCTCTCTCCTCTCCTCTCTCCTCCTCTCCTCTCCTCCTCTCCTCTCTCCTCCTCTAACGCAGAGAGCTTTTTAAAGAAACATCACATTGACTTCTTTTAAAGCGCTCTCTCCTCCTCTCCTCTCTCCTCCTCTCCTCCTTTCCTCCTCCTCTCCTCTCTCCTCTCCTCTCTCCTCCTCTCCTCTCCTCCTCTCCTCTCTCCTCCTCTAACGCAGAGAGCTTTTTAAAGAAACATCACATTGACTTCTTTTAAAGCGCTCTCTCCTCCATCGTGTTGCATCATCTTCAAAAGCTGCGCTCAACAAGGCCGCCGTGCTCGCCCGCTCACTCAGCTGTGTAACCATCGCTGGGTCGGCCGTGTGATAGGGCTGATGGGTAATGAGGGGGTGAATCATAGGGCTTGGTGTGACAGCAGAGGGACACGGGACACACACACACACACACCTTTATGCTCAGATTCATGCATTCTGTAACTTCCCTTCAGGCGAACACACACACACACACACACACACACACACTCAGGTTTTCACACATGCACTGACACACAAAGGCAGTTACACACACACAGACACACACACTCATACACACACTTTATTTTCAGATTTTACCAGTTCTCACTAAAAAACAAAGTCATGCTGTGAATAATTAACGTTTTTTGGTTTGGACGTCACGTTAGCAGCATTTAAAAGTTGTTCTTCTTCGGCTGTTCAGCTCCGTTTAAAGTAAACATGTCTGTAGAAAGTTTTTCCCCAGACAAACTTTCTTCAGTTAAAACCCAGCGCCTCATCTTCATCCTCTGTGCGACCGAACATCTAAACCTTTGAGCTCATCCCATAATGTTCACATCCAAAAACATATTTAGCCAAATTTTGGGTGAAAATAATAATAGAAACCTGCGACGACCAACAGCACAGATACCTGGACGCCAGACAACAAAGAGAGAAACTCAAGAGTATTTCAGCCGGAAAAAGTCTTTCAAGAACCTTCAAATTATTATTATTATTAGAAGTAGTTTAGTAGTTTAGTAGTAGTTGTATTGTGTATTTTTATTAGTATTAGTAAGTAAGTAGTATTTGTAAAAAACTTGTAAATATACAAAGTGCTTTATGAGTATCATAAAAAACCAAAAAAATACAGTATACATATGAAATCTAAACACCAACAATGAAAGGAAACGGTTAGGTCGAGAGAATAAAAGCAAAACAAACAACATCAAACAGTTTGAGTCGGTTACTGGCTCTTATTTTGAAAAAACAAAACAAAACAACAACGCACAAAATAATGAGGTGCATACAGGAATACTCCCAAAAGTGTTCATTACTGTAGTACAAATACACACATGCTGACTCATACTAAAAATAGGAACACACACACACACACAGACACGCACGCATTCACACACACTCACACACACGCACACACACACACACAC
>NW_024704392.1:0-4113 GCF_008729295.1 Plectropomus leopardus | reverse complement strand
TGTGGACATTTTTCACTAGCTTTTTAAAAAAATATTTTTCGATATCTGAATAATATGCAGGACATTTCATGGCAAGTTCACTGATTCTAGATAATGGATTATTACATTTCAGGGCTAAAGAAATGAAACTTTACTTGATGCTTTGATCTCAATTACTGGAATTTCAGTTACTGTGCATATACTGCTTGTTTGAGGACTAGCTGCTTTTTCTTGAAATTCTTTTAATTGTTTTGAGTTATTAAATCTATTTTAACCTTTTTACATATGTGCTTTTACTTTTACTAATTAAATAATTAGTTAAAAAATAATCACATTTACTTTTTACATTTACTTTACTATTTAATATTAGGCCCTATTAGTTCTTCTTCTTGCAACCTTTTTTATTGGCATGTCTCCGGTCTTGAGTATGTGCCAGAGTCCTTGCACATGGCACCACACCTCTCTTTATATAATGTTTAGGGTGCATTACCTGTACTAATAGAATAATTATGTTCACGTGGGATTCATCATTGAGCACACCTTGTCAGGGGAGATTTGGATGGTTGAGAATGTTTGGTGATTCTGGAGTTGACTTCTCTTATATATATTCTCTTATATTTTCTTATACCAGAAATTCAAGATAAAGTTTAAGAGAAATTGGAGAAAATGTTGCTGAATGTTGCCCATTTTCTCTCTTAATGGGATACTTTTCTGATTTTCAATTTGGTCTGTGTCACAGAATCACAGCAATTATTGCTCTAATGACAAGTTGGACAGCAGCTCTGCTCTGCTCTGAGCTATGTTCACATTTTACAGAATGTCATTAATATGTCCTCATTAATGATGTATTATTTCCTTCAACAGAAGCCCAGCCCAATATCTCTGTACGTGTACCAGGCAGTGTACGGAATAATGCACTCTTCAAATAGCAACAAAAATACTGCACCATTCTCAAAGTAGGAAGAATGTCTGACCACACCTTATTCTACAGCCTAACGGGTACGCTAAAGGGCACCAGATCACCTGCTACTTTCCAAACATGAGTGCTGAATGTCCAAATAACAAATGTGTCAGTCTAAAAGTATAGGGCCCTTTGGACGGTTTTACATTCTTATCTTTCCCTGTTCTTCACTGTCACTTATATTCTAAAGTATTATAGAACTCTTATGATGCTGCATTTAAAGCCAGATCCAGACACTTACTAACAACACTAAGATAAAATAACACTAAAGTCAAATGTTTTAGGTTAAAGTTTGTGGGGACTTTAAGACTTTGCATCGCACAGTGTCAATATATAACCATGCCAAATACAAATGCAATGACCTTTAACAATGTTACAGTCAGAGTTAAATGTGACAAAACTTCTTCTAACTTCTCATGTATTTGTTGTTAAAGTTTTAACGTGTTTCTCCAGGTAATTTACATGTAAGTTTACACTAATGTCTTGCTAATTTCTGAGCCATTTGTGTTGCTTATTCCCTTTTTCCCACATTATTGGAAAGAAATCAAGCCTATTTGCTCAGGTTTCAAACGGTTTATTACCCCCCTTTCTTACAGAGGTTGTGTTGATATATGTTGTACTGAGTACATTGGCTAGGGCAGCATTAAGATTTGCCCTTGTGGTTTTCCGCTCAGATATTCCTCATTTAGTTTTAAAACATTTTTTTCACAAATTTTTTTTTGTTATTAAGGTATCACATTTAGATGACTGAGGCACATTGACTGGGGTGTGCTCCGTCAGGGTTCTGCCTGGTTAAGTTTTTTTAGAGTCTTGTGGTTTCTAGTGGTACTGGGTGATTCTAATGTCTCATATTCAGCTGAGGTGCATGTAACTGCATAAACTGTGGTGAACAGGAAGCATCAAGTACAAAAAAAGATGAGGTGGGGGCGGCCTTTAGCTCAATGAGTAGAGCGGCTGAGTGCTTTGCAGTGGCCCAGGTTCAATTCCAGCTTGCAGCTCTTTGCTGCGTATCATCCCTGTTCTCTCCCCCCTCTTTCGTGTCACTCTCAAGAAAGAAAAAAGAGGAGGTGTAGTACTGCTACCATGAGAAGTCGATGCATAATAAACATGCGGCTGTCTGTGTCCAGACCTGAGTCCCTGCTGTGATGCTGCCCAATGCCCTGTGCAATGCATTCAGAGGGCATTGGGCATGACTGATATTATAAATAAACAAGCCCCATTTGCCCCATTTGTCCCATTTGGATGAACCCAAGACATTCTGGAAAACAATAAAAACCTCTTTTGGAAATTTGGTTACTAATGAGTTGCCAGCCTGCATTGTGAAAGACTCACATACTATAACTGATAAATCTGCTATTCTCCATTGTTTTAATGAACATTTTGTTTCATCTGTCTCCTTGTTTGAGTCCTCCCATAGGAATATAACTCAGCCTAAAGAGCATAGGCCTCCTCCTCCACCACCCCAAACTTCTACCATGGTTCAAGGGTTTAATTTTACATGGCTTCAGGTTTACAGAGTCCGGAAACAACTGGACTCAAACCAATCTGCAGGTCCTGATGGAAATCTGCATATGTTCTACCTTTGTTGAAGGGAGGGGATCTCATCACATTAATAACTGCAGGCCAATCTCTAAGTTTCTGTGTTTTAGCAAAAGTACTTGAGAAGCTTGTTAGTGAATTGAAAGATTTTTCAGACACAAATAATACTCTGTCACTGCATCAGTCTGGGTTTACGAAAAAACGCAGCACAACAACTGCTACTGTTAAAGTGGTTAATGATATCATTGATGCACTAGACTGCAAAAAATATTGTGCTACTCTTTTTCTTGACCTGTCAAAAGCTTTTGACACAGTCGATCATGTCATCCTGGTAGATAGGCTCTATAATATCTGTTCATGCTGTGAGTTGGTTCACAAATTACTTGTCTGATAGAAGTGTGTCCAGTTTGCTGGGTCTTCTGCCTTCCTCCCTATATCAAAAGGCGTGCCCCAGGGCTCCATAGAAGATCCTCTGTTGTTCACCATATATGTGAATAATCTTTGTGTCAATTTATCACATGCTGCTTTCCACTTTTATGCAGATGACACCATATCTACTGTTCGTCTCCCACAGCAGCCAAAACTCTAACATTTCTGCAGTCTGACTTTGATGTTGTTCACACGCATCTGACTCAACTCAAGCTTGTTTTAAATGCAGACAAATCTAAAGTCACTTATTAGTATCTTGGTATTATTATTGACCAAACTTTGTCATTCAAACCCCACACTGAAAGCTCAAATTAAGTTTCTTTTTGAATGCTTGATTTTGGCAACATTTTAACCTTTGTTGGATTATGGGGATCTGCTTTTTATGAATGCACATTATCATTGCCTAAAGAAATTGGACACTGTTTGCCATTGTGCTATACGTTTCATTACTGGCTGTGAGTACCGCGTACATGACTGTACATTGTACGCTGCTGCTAATTGGCCTTCTCTGTCTGTTTGCAGGCTCTCACACAGGTTGGTTTTTATATGTAAGAGTCTACTTGGGCTTGCTCTCACAGTATTCTTTTGATGTCGGTCTAAGGTTTGCACAGAACTTGGCAAAAAAGCTTTTAAATTTGTTGGCCTCTCCACTTGGAATAACTTACAGAAGGACCTAAAACTGTATGAGCTGATCATTATGGGGGAATGTAAGTCACTTTTAAAAGTTTGAGAAAATATTTTAACTGGAGATTATGCTTGCTCTTTGTATTGTGTGATAGCTGTATTTGATTGATAGTACTATTTGTCTGTCTGTATTGTTGCAGCCTTGTTTTAAGCTGCCCTCTTGGCGAGGTCACCCTTGGAAAAGAGATTTTATATCTCAGCGAGTCTTTCACCTGGTTTAATAAAGGATATATATATATGCTGCAACATCTCCCACCAGAGAGCGGCTCTGCTGTATAAACTTCCCTTTAGCCTGCAGCAGCAGCTTCCGACGTGTTCTTTGTTTTCTCGCTCTTTTGTTAGGTTTGTCTTCTTGTTTTTAGTGTGTCTTTTCTTTATCACTTGCACAACCACAGTGACAATGGTCGGACTAAGTTTTTCTACTTTTCTCCTGGTATTTCTGCTACTTTTATTACTCTTTGTAGCAGAGAATGCTGCTAACAGTAGCGGTGGTATTGTTTAGTCACGTGATCAGCTGATCG
>NW_024704391.1:0-4115 GCF_008729295.1 Plectropomus leopardus | reverse complement strand
TCTGCAGCCTCACCATCACTGACACACACATACTTGAAAGTTCAATTTATGTATGTCTGTATGTATATGTCAATCTTTCTATCTATCAATCTACCAACAGCTCAATTCGCACAAATCTCCCTCTACATCCTCGCCACAACACAACACCTCAAACGCCCGCTTTTCCTGCAGTCTTTTAAAACTCTCTGTCCAGGTTTGATACATGGAGCTGTTATAAATCGGTTTGGTGCCGATTATGTGACATTTCGAAACCTGTCTCGAGCTACGTGCCGAAGCTGGAAGTGACAAAATGTTTCTAAACAGTTCAATCTTGGGTGTCGAATTTGCCATCTCTAGTAGCAGTTATTCACTATTAAACAGCCTAAACCGAATGCACAGTGAACTGCCGCTTAACTGTATACTCTGCTATGCTCTCTGCAGCCTCACCATCACTGACACACACATGCTTGCATGTTCTATTTTTCTGGCTTGTGCTTGCTGTCTGTCTCATTATTTACACAACCTGTTACCTAAATGAGGCACCAAATCTGTGTTATGGTATAGTCCAGTAGTTACTGCTTGCATAGGAATCAGTGCCATGTTGGCACTGAGTTTGGGTACTCAACCCACCTGATTAGCAAACTTCCTGTTGCTGCCGTTACACAAGTTAGACTCAGGGCTGCTGCTAGCCCCCAGCCAGCTGTAGCCCCCAGCACTGGGTTTATGCTGGCTCAATCTGAGTTGCTACAGTCGAGCTTGTCCATCTCCAGAGCTGCAAACTGCTCTCCTTCTAAGTAGTCTCTGTGCTAACTATCTTATCTCCTTAAGCTTATCTCATATTTTATCTTATTTGTGTTCTGATAAAAAGAGGGCGAACAGAGAAAGGAGCTAAGAGGATCAGTGTGCTGTGTGCAGCTCTACAATAATGTTTTAGCCATTTTAAATGGTAAAATCAATATATAAAAAATCAATGTATGGTGGTCTTTATGCATTAGCTTAACATACCTATTAGATTGGTGGCTGGCATGGGCGACTGTCATAGTAGTGTTAAGCTGCTATGCTGCTATGTAGTAAGCTGCTATTTAATGTTTAATTTATGTGATGAATGTCTATGGTGTGTATCTTATTATGTTTTTAATAGCATTCTTTGATCCGTTTTACAATGTAAAGTATTTTTTTGGGCACAGTTCATGAAGGGATGCCTCTCTGGTTTCAAATATGTAAACTTGAGAATCAAATCAAACTGTATTTACCTTTATTAATGTTTAACACACACTTTTGACTACTTACAAACACATTCTGCATTTGCTGTCAGTTTTTAAATTATGAAGGTGATTTCTTCTTGGCCAATCAGACTAAGCAGACTGGTGTAATTATGAGAAGTCCTATTTATAAACCACTAAATCATCCAATGATAATGAAAGCACTGAAGGTCTGAAATTAATCTAGTGTCTGTTTTGAAGAAACTTAAACAAAAAAAATTGTTTTGGTGGAAAGGTTAAAGGCTTGGTTTAATTTAAATGGCTCGCCTTTTCCATACAGGTTGCCATATACTTGAAGGCCTTATACCAACCCATGTACCATCAGTCTTTAGAGTCAGCAAAGTTCTGTTTGCCTACAAGTGAGACTGAACATATGCCCTTCTGATAGCTAGTCCTGCAAGTCTTGCAGGTATGTCTAATGGATTATCAGTTATGGTGCCTAAAGAATCATATGAGGAAGCAAAAGGAATAGCCAAACTCATATCAGCACAATGATACTCTTCTTTATCCTTCCATGTAAGTGAATGTAGCACACATGTCCGCATCCAAAATGCTTGTGTTTTGGCTGCCCAGTAGGAAATTTTAGGTCCTCCATGTTTTGCCTCAAAATGATTTTATGGTCACTGCTTGAGGATTTGCATCTCCACAAGAACTGGTTAACCAGTCTATTAAAGGGATTGAATAGGATGTTGAAACAGCAGCCAGCAACATCTTAAAAAATAGTATAACTTGGGAAAAGCATCTGTTTCAATACTGTTAACACAAGATTTAGAGGCAGCCTTCGCCTCTACAAGTCTGTATTACATTTGCTATGATTGTGAAAGCAGCAAAAGAAAAGTGATGTCACTCCAGGTTTCAAAGGGTTAAGCATCAATGAGGTGGTTTCAAAAATCATTTAAATCAAACTAGAGTCAGAGTATAGTTAACAGTGACAAAAAGTGCACAGAGACTATGACTTTCTAAATTAGTTTCACTTTAATAACCACAGAAATAGGCTGTAAAGTTCTGTAATAAATATTATCTTGCCAAATCATATTGCTTCCTTGTGGCCCAGTGATAAATATACCATGGCCTTATGGGGTTGAGAATCACTATATCTTATTACAAAGATGAAACTACAGGTAGTTTATAATGTTGAATGTTAAACAGGCATTCTCAGTCATGGAAAGAATAGACTGGCATAATATTTTTGACTAAAGGTCAAATCAATATCTTTTTCTGGAGGGTTCAAGCACATCGCACCTTCGACCATAACAGCGATAATGAGCAAACGTCTGTCGATTCACACAGATATTGCTGAAAGCTCCAGAACAAGCTGCTAAGAACAGAAATTAAAAATAGACATCTTTTGATCAATGTTTTCATCTGTAGTGTGTGTCTATGAGAGAGTGTAAGACATTGATGCTCAACTTGCTTCGTGCGGAGGGCCTCTTTATAAAATGACAGGAGGACAGGGTCCAGTCTCACCTGCCCCATACGTGTTTCTAGGATTTAAGGACATTTCTAGGATTTTAAGATGTTTGTAGGATTTTAGGGTGTTTCTTGGATTTCAGGAAATTTCAGATTTTAGGAAATTTCAAGTGTTGGAGGACATTTCGGACATACTGTATATATGTTTTCAGGACATTTCTAGGACATTAGGGTCTTAGCTAGGACCTCTGTCGCAGGGGATCCTCCACTGCCACTTTTGTTTTATAAACAAGCTCTATTTTGATGCTGTTTTCTGCAATCTGGCACCTTATGTATATATTAGACATATTATTGTGAATTAGAAAATGGTTGTGGGGCCACTGGGCATCCTACTGGGGGCCAGATTTGGCCTGTGGGTTGCAAGTTAAATATCACTGGTGTAAGAGATGAGTGTGTTAAGACACGTAATCTCAGTGTGCTAACACAAGGATGAGGGGCAGGGGACTGCACAATGTGAGAGAGACTGAAATCAATCCTTTCAACAAACACACACTTACACTCATACATAGTACATGTTCTCCTGCATCACTATTAACTGCTGAGTATTTTTCTTTTATGTCATCATCATATTATATAAGCTGCTTGATTTGTACAGCAGTGTATCCTTATGGCTTAATTGCATTTGAATGTCTAAACTCTAGTCACTTGAGGGAATGTACAAATCCAAGTTAAACACTCTCAGTGGGAGTAACACACACCCACAGACAGTGGGATTGCCACAGTGCTTGCAGAGCCAACAGGAGATTCTGTTACTGCCTGAGAGAAAA
The DNA here is from genome assembly GCF_008729295.1 of Plectropomus leopardus. NCBI lineage: Eukaryota > Metazoa > Chordata > Actinopteri > Perciformes > Serranidae > Plectropomus > Plectropomus leopardus. The sequence goes on along the minus strand of NW_024704391.1, from coordinate 637 downwards.
AATAGCACTGCCGCATCATCAGCTGATTGTACATTTTGACTGTGGTCAGACTCGAGGCATGAGTTTCTCTCTTTTAGATGGATGGCTGTTTTTGTATGAGGATGATGGGAAAACGACAGCATTTCAGATGTGTTGGCTTACCAGCATGGTTGTTGGTGAGAAATCAGTCAGTGTCTTCAACATTTCCAATACCTCTAAACGTCAAATATGAATATAGTCAGTTGTGTAATTATAGTTGATGAGGTGGGTGGGAGGAAGTGGGAATTCTTTACAAATATTACAATGGCTCTTTGACTGATAGGTGGATATACCCTAAAGTGACAGAAAAAGAGGTGGGTCGAGAATATACCCTGAGTATCCCCTCACTACACCATTAAATATAGTGTTTATTGTATCCATGTTAACCCTTTGAAGCCTGGAGCGGTATCACTCTTCTTGTGCTGCTTTCAGATGCCTTTCACAAGTATTTAAACCTCTGAACACTGAGCAAATTGGTGCAATTTCTTTCAAAAACATTGGGAAAAAGGTAATGAGCAACTCTGTGAGAACTGTTCCACAAACTGCAAGGAATTAGTAGATTCAGAGAATTATTTTTAAAAAGCCAGGGGAAGTGTCTTTGGGGAAAAAAATTGTTTTA
>NW_024704390.1:0-3948 GCF_008729295.1 Plectropomus leopardus | reverse complement strand
GAGCTTTCTAAATAACATTGAATTGGATACAATATTATTGGGAATTTAAAAAAATGCAATATGGTGAGTATTTTGATAACACATATTGCAGTTCATTTCCTTTTTTTCAACTGCAAATTATGTCCTAACAGAAAAAACTTTGTCAACATCTGATCTAGCTGATAATACAATGGTTTTTGTTTGTTTATCTTACTTCAATCGTTTCTTGTGCAGTGAAATGTACCTAGTGGACTGAAAAAGCAATTGATCCTAACCTTAAAACTGAGTCCCAAACTACAAACCTAGAGTACCAAAAGTTTCATTTGTATTTGAAAACTGTATCATTTATATGAAGAAAGTAAATCAATTCTTGTCATCCATATATCGGTACAATATTGCCTTGCAAAATATCGCAATGCTATGCTGGTAAAATCAGGTGCAGGAACTGGAACAGAACCAGTTCCTTGCTGGTGGAAAAGAGCTTAGTGGTCGCTAAGTATTAACGTCGCATATAAAATGAGGAATAGTTTAATTCACTATTATCTTGTACTCTGGATGGGAATAATGGCTTTCAGTTTACATTGAGTAAATACAGTTTGACTGATCTAATTGTGCCAGTGAGCTGTAATGTATCTGTTTCAGGTGAGAAAAGTCATGTTTTGTAGGTGTGTGATAATGAAGCAAGAAAAAATCTATCATAAATGTGCATTGACACTGACAAATGCTGTTAGCAATACTTTTTGTATATTATTTATTTGGGGGTTGTTAGGTGGATGTCAAATCATCGGGATGTCAGTCCTTCAAAATAAAACAAGGGACAGTCAATTTGTCCCGACCTTTAATATCATAAAAACCTTATTCATCTAAGTGGAGACACAGAGACCAGTTTCAGCTCTGCAGTAAAAGAATCTGACTTTCTAATCTTAGAAATATATGCTTTTTCTTTTACAATTCTGCACTAAATATCTATTAAAAATCTTGGGAGGAAACTGAATGAGAAGTAGACAAGTGAGACTGAGGAGGGACTTTCATGAAGAATATATTCGGTGGAGTCTGACGTGTGGTTTTCTCCTGTACGGAGACAATATGTGGAATAACACACCTTGCTGTTTCTGCATATTGGTGAAGTCTTCAAACGTGAGGGTCCTCACAGGAGGTCTCCAGAAAGCGTAGGTCTCCATGATCGCCTCCAGGCCAGTCCTGACAAGGAGACACAGAGAGAGAGAGAGATTTCACAACATGAAACACAGCAGGACTGAAACAGAAGACAATAAAGGCCTCTCTTTGTGTGTGTGTGTGTGTGTGTGTGTGTGTGTGTGTGTGTGTGTGGACCAGATGACTTGAGCAAAAGAGTTTGGTGGAGAGTGAGATGGATAGCGGAGGATTTAAGATTTTTATAGCTTATTTTTTAAGCCTCACATAGTGGTGCTCTGTCTTATATTGATGATAAGTTATTTCCCCACAAGCTTGATGATTGTTTGAGCTCTTCTTACAGACAAAACTCGTTCCAAAATCTCTACTTAGGGTTGATCAGGACATTTTCTTTCCTGGAGCTTTCGCTGTGGAGCTCGCTGATCTGATTTGTTAATTCATGGTTGTTTACGGGACTAGAAATCACACTTTTCATGCAGAGAGCCTTTAGTTACTAGTTTGTCATCACTGGCTAAAAATCCCAGAATAAATGTTGAGCATGTTGTAATTCAGGTGGTCTGAGAGAAAACTAGACTACTGCACCTGCCCTTGGCTCTATTTTCAGGCTCTGGAAAATGTAGCCTGTGACAGGAAACTTCGGCCAATCACAGTTCACCAGTTTCACAACAGTTGAGCCAAAATTCATCTCATTTTACAGATAGACAGTACACTAAAATATCAGAAACAGGTAATGCAGTGACCGAATCTTGATCAATGTTTAATCTTGTCTGGCGGTTTAACCGCAGTTCACAAGCAGTGATTGACATGATTGACAGCCATGTTAGAGACTCCTCAGCTCTGATTGGTTGTTTATGCTTTCTTGCAAATTCAATTAGGAGCACTATGAGGATGCAGAGGAGCATTTTCCCTCATATTATCTGCCTTATGTACTACTTTAACTGGCATGGTTCGTGCACGGCCTAGGACAGGAAGACTCTATAGCGGGTGATTAAAACTGCGCAGAACATCACTGCTACCTGTCTACAGAGCATCAGTGACCTCTGTGAAGTGAGGTGTCTGCACAGAGCCCAAAGGATACTGAAATACAGCAGTCACAGTCTGTTCACCCTGCTGACATCTGGGAAACGATACAGAAGTATATAAGACTACGGAGAAGCTTCATTCCCAGGAGACTCCTCAGCTCCTCCTTCAACTCCAAAAGTTGTAGCAGGATCAAGGACAAATTTTAATTTCATTTTTTAAACTATGTTTAAAAACATAGTTTAAAGTTACAGTGTGTCATATTTAAACTATTTTTTTAAAAAATAACTAATAAGTCTACCTTGTCCCATGTACTATCTTACTGTATCTTATTTTATTGTATCTTGCAGTATTGTATCGTTTTGTATTGTATCATATGGTATTGTATCGTATAATATGGTATCTGTCTTATTTTATCGTATCTTACAGTATTGTATCGTATCGTATCGTATCGTATCGTATCGTATCGCATCCCATCACATCGTATCGCATTGTATCGTATCGTATCATATCGTATTGTATCTCATCTAATCTTTTAAAAAAAACTGATTGGGAAGAAAATTTCCAGGATTTTTTTTTTAAAAAGATCCCATTTTTCATTTTTGTAGTCCTGTAAATGGGGTCATTTGCATGTTGATTATACAATTTTAAGTTTTATTTATTGTCAAATTCCTTTTTCCCCAACAGAGTCTCAAGATATGAGCCAGTTTTCCTGACATCCTGTTTAACTGTAATATATTTTCACAATTGTTTTTGAAAATGTGCCATATAAATAAAATCGAGAGAGATGGATATGTGTGGGATAATATTAGTGAGAAAGAGCAAATATATTGAAAGGATCAGTTGGACAGAGAGGGGAAGGGATATTGGTTAATGTGTGTGTGTGAATGAGAGAGAGAGAGGCTGGAGGTAAATGAGCAGACTGAATGAGAGAGAGAGAGAGAGGGGGAGAAACTGGAGTCGTGCTCGGAGGAAACTGGAGCCATTAAAAAGGAGCAGGTTTTTACTGTGCACATAAATCTGGGTGACGTTTCATCTTGAATCTGTACACGGTTCTCCTTCCTGCTTGATTTACTTCCCTGCACGCCGCTCGGCCCCCATCCCAGGGAAAACAGCGCGCCGTCACTGCTCACCGTGTTATTTTAGGGCCACTAACTCCCTGGCCCTGGCAGCTCGTTAGTGCGCCATGCTAATCGGCCGGGCCCTCGCCATCACTGCACTTATTCATACAGCCACACTGCTGCGGGACCAAAACCCAACAAATGAGCTGAATCCCTCCGCTATAGGCCATAAAGCCCGGGCACCAGACACAACTGACGACACCACCATAACTTACAGCTTCTATATTAAGATGCTATTAAGAACGTCAGAAAAAAGGAAAACAAGCTGGTGCTTAATTTGAGAATTAGCAGTGCAGCTTTGCCCTTTCTATTAATTCTAAATTTCCCCTCAATGTGGAATTAGTTGGTCACTTTCCACAGAAAACAGGCGGCGTTCACACTGCAGCCACTTCACTGCTAAAAGAAAAGCATGTTAGCTTTGTGATGACTGTTAATGTTGCTCATATCCGATACTAATATAAACGGAGTGATGTTTAACAGACACGTGTGGCAGAGCGACAAAAACAGAAGATGTCACACCTGTTTTTATGCTTATTTCCAACACTTTTAGTTGTAGCTGTTGCCTCCAACTTTGGTATTTTGGCAGAATTGACCGCAAAAGAGAAAATTAAAGAAAGTCATGCTACTTTCAAATGTTCAGAACTATATACCTCATATGTTGAGGTCGTGGTTGTTT
>NW_024704389.1:0-4221 GCF_008729295.1 Plectropomus leopardus | reverse complement strand
TTATTTTATTTTTATTTTATTTATTTATTTTTTTATTTTAGTCTGAGTTCATGCAGGTAACTGTGATATTTTTCAGCCTGCAGCAGTGAAACACGTTCGCACTCTCAGTGTCCGTCCATCAGAAGAAAGGAATGTAACGATGCAGTTCGTGAGGCAGTTACAAAACGATAAAACGTATGTAAGATTCAAATAGGTGAAATGAAAATTGAACTGCGATACTCTTTTTGAACAGCAGAGGGCGTAATTTACTCTTGACTTTGCTTGTTCAATGTGCCATGTCACTACGTGTCCAACGTCTTGCATCATGTCTGAGACTAGAGACAGCTCGCCAACATAAATGAGACGAAGCAAAAGCTGTCGCTCGACAGGCGATACCGAAAGAGAAAATTCATTCCCCAGTTTTAAATCGAGAATGTGGCATCTGAGCTTCCTCAAGTCAGAAAATGATAAGTGCCAGAAGATAACAGAAAAAAACAGTTGAACTACACAAATAATCACTAACATGATTCAGCATGAGAGCTGGCATCATGGCGAGGCGCTCCGGTCAGCCCCGCCTACACACGTTACTCCCTAACGACGACTACACGGCCAAAAAACCCACAAAAAATGACACCAAACCGCACTGACAAGCTGCAGCCCCGCTCGCCCAAACGAGTACAAGAGCCAAAGAGAGCGCCAACTTAGAGGGAAATGACCGACTTAGCTCTTCAGACGTTCCCGCAGCAGCCTGCTCTGTCCCAGTGGACGGAGTTTTAACAGCAGGGGACACTGTGAATGTCCAGAAATTATTGCATTTTGCTCTGTTTGTTTGGATGCTTGACACTTGTGATATTTTGTGTTGTTTGAAAAAAATGTTTTGCCTCTATTTTTCATCTCAGCTGTCCCGTGATTGGCTGATGGCAGATTTAAGGCAGCCTCTGTTTGTGTGTATATGTAAAATGTTGTGATGCTGCCGTTTTTCACTCGGTGAAAATGTCAGCAGTTTGTCTTTCGATCGCTCCTTTCTCCGACACAGCTGTCACACACTCAGGTGTGCAGAGTTTCTACAGAAATCTTATCTCTTGACACGCCTGAGTCTCTGCGGCTGTCCTCTTCAGTCTTTGAGAGGTTCGAATGCTCCGCGCAGAGTTTTTAGAGTTGATGGAGTGTCTCTGTGTTTGGTCCTTCGCTGGAACAGAAACCCAGCGGGGGACCAGCGCTGTGACCAATCACTGTCGGTGCTGCGGCGCTGACGGACTGTTTGTCCAAACTGTGAGTCTGCAGAGACGGCTGACCGCCTCCGGCCGTTATTTTCCGCCTCTCACTCCTCTGCTCCTCCTCGCTCCCCCCATGTGACCTGTGACAGCTGCTGGCTGACTGTCTCCGTCTCTTTGAGCTCTATATCATCCTCATGGAAAAACTCTGCTGCTCTTTAAGGAGACTCGCTGATGAGATGTGGGCGGCTGGCAGCCCTGGAAATGAGTTCCTGCGTCATCATGTTTCCCTCCTCTGCTGTTGTTGAGGACAACACTGAGCCAGCAGTTGTCTTTCTGATAGTTTAATTCAGGCGTTTGCTCTCTCCAGCATGACACGACGCGAAAGGAGGTCCGAGAGCAGAGGAGATGCAGGACTAAAATACAGTGTATTATCTTCACCTGGGGACACTGTGTCCTTCAAACAGGACAAAGACAAACAGTGACAGTTTATCACACAGTATACATCATCACGCACAGTACAGAGAGAAGAAGGATTTACACCAAAAGGTCAACACACAGTGGTTCATCACAAGACGCTAACGATGTGATCAAACAGAGAGCTGCTCGTTATGAGAAAGAGAGAGATGATGATGAGAAATGGGAGCTCTGATTACATCTGCTGTAACGATCCTCCTCTCCTCCTCTCTCTCAGGGCAACGTCACCTTCTCTTGTGCAGAACCCGTTTCCGTATCCGTGACGTTCACCGGCCCTGAGAGCTTCCTCTGGTTGCCGGGGGCTACGGAGCCGGCGTCAGCGGGCACGTCGGTGGGGCTCCAGTTTCGGACGTGGAACAAGGCGGGGCTGCTGCTCACCTTTGACCTCCCGAAGCGAGGCGGCGCGCTGTGGCTGTACCTGAGCAGAGCCAGGCTGCACCTGCAGATCCACAAGGCCGGCAGGGCGCCGCTGGAGCTCAGCGCAGGTCAGAGTGACCACAAACCGCTAACTCACAGCTTCATGTACCTCCCTCAGGTGTCTCCAGATGTGTCGCTCACAGCCTCACAGCGCAGATACAACGCAGCAGGAACCGGCTCTTTGTGAGGGAATGCAGGATGATTAAAAAATGCTTTTCTTTTGAAGGATGTCATTTGCCGGGCTTGTGCGAGTGTGTATCTTCTCCTGTGTGCCGGAAAACTCCGTGTGCATTTTTTGTAGCGTGGCCACGACCTGCGGCGGCGGCATCGCAGGCGTGGCATGATGGCCTGGCAGAGATCTGCTGAGTGCACTTCATGGTTGTTTTTTGCAGGAAACTCATCACTTGGCACAAAATAAAGGTCACTTTAAAAGACACAGAGCTGACGGAGCGGACAGTACAAACCTGTAAACATGCCCAGAAATGAAATAAAATACCTCAGTGCTGATGAAGCTCGAAGATCCCGAAATTTAGATTGTCTTTTCAGTTAATTTATCCTTTTAATTTCTGTGTTTACTGCGAATATTCTTCGAACTGTATTTACTGTCATTGGTTTGGGTTGTTATTGTTATTGCTGTGTAATTGTTTCTCTTTTATTATTAATGTTATTAATCAGCACTGATTTGCAGCTGACGTCTTACCTCCGGAGACGAGTCAATCACAGACAGATCCGAAAATCAAGAAGTGACTGAAAATTTAATCTCAACCTCCATGAAAGTAAAATGAAGTCAGTTAATGTGTGTGTGTGTGTGTGTGTGTGTGTGTGTGTGTGTGTCTTAGGCTCAGCTCTGAATGACGGTCAGTGGCACTCTGTGGAGCTGACTTTCAGACGGGGACAGGTGACCATCTCCGTGGACGGAGGTGAAGGTGCCGCCGCTCACGCCAGTCCCCCGTTCGTTGTTTCTGCAGGAAGTCAGCTCTTCTTCGGTGGTAAGCGATCAGTAAACAAACCTGTTGTGCAGAAACAAGCACATGATCATGAGAGATTACGTCACAACGGATGAAGGGTTTTAACTGGAGGGACGGCGTCCTGGTTTCCTCTCCTGTGCAGGTTGTCCCGCTGACGGGAGCGGCGAGGACTGTCTGAACCCCTTCAGGGCCTTCCAGGGCTGCATGCGTCTGCTGACTCTGGACAACCAGCCGGTGGACTTGATCACGGTGCAGCAGAGGCTGATGGGAAACTACAGCGGCCTGCAGATGGACATGTGTGGCATCATCGACAGGTCAGAGCTTTGTTTGTCTTCTCGCGTCACTCAGTCACACTCTGCTGATGTCATCAAGGAGAGCAGCGAGAGGACGTGTAGCGATGACACGCCGCGGCGCCAGCAGCGAAAACCAATCAGATCACGTCACCGTCATCACCTCAAGCGAAGGCAAATACATGACTTTAATGTTCACAGTTATGAGACAATGAGCCGCCATCAGTTTGTTTCTTATGAGAATGTTTGTTAATATGAGACGCTGCAGCCGCTTCAGGACAGAGATACTCAAAAACTCTGGCCCCTGACAGAGTGCCAGGGGCCCCCAGCCATCCGCTGATTCATAACAAAAATAAACTAATGGACAGTAAGAATTGTTTCTGTACTTTTAATATCCATAAGGTACCAGAGGGCAAAAAAACAGCATCAAAAAGTGCCAGTGGAGGATCCCCGACACCCTCCGACAGAGGTTAATTACCAAAGCCTTAGAAACTTCCTAAAATACTAGAAATGTTCTGAAACCCCAGAAATATCCTTAAATCCTTGAAACTTCCAAAAGTCCTACAAACTTCTTAATATTATAGGAACATAATTAAAATCCTACAAATGTCCTTAAGTCCTAGAAATGTCCTAAAATCCTATAAATGTTCTTAAATCCAGGAAACATCTTTAAATCCTAGAAAAATTCAGAAATCTTAGAAATATGAATGTTACAGTTTAGTTTCCACAGTATATTTTAGACTTATTATAGGAGCTGAGCTGGAAATTCACTGATTAAACAAAAATACACAGTCTGGCCAAAAATGTATGCCATATGCACGAACAAACAAAAAAAACAACGCAGAATGAAAAGCCAGTAAAATGCATCAGTCCCTT
>NW_024704388.1:0-1040 GCF_008729295.1 Plectropomus leopardus | reverse complement strand
ATCCCCTCCGAGAATCGCTACCTTAACGTGGTGGAGGGGTTTGCGTGTCCCTGTGACACGCAGGAGCTGTGTTGTCCAGGTCTTATTAGACCCTTGTTGGGACTCCCAAGGCAAAGTTATCCCAGGGGAGAGGCCAGACTAAGAGCGGTTCAAAAAAGTCCTAGACTCATCCTTCAACTCTAAAGATGTAGCAGGATCAAGGAAAAATTGTAATTTCATTTGATAAACTTTGTTTAAAAAATGAATAATAAATCCACCTTCTACCTAACTACCACTGCACCTCTGATTAGAGGGTAGGATGGAACAAAAGATATACATGATCGTATGGTTTGGGGACTTGGTATTATAAGTTATTCAATTTGAAATAGTTCTCAGTTTTGTTGAATAACCATGTTTCATCCTAAAAAGTTCTCATTGCAGGTTGCCACATGTTGCTGCTTATTGGCTTGGCGAGCAAAAAATCTACAACTTTATTTAAAAGCAAAGAAAGCTACACTAAACTCAATAATTAGCTAAGAAGATTTTTGAATAAATAACCAAAAGTTCCCCAAACCCCCCTACAAAAGGAAGTGAAGATCACTACAACTGTTTGCTTCTTCAGTCTTTATACACTACGCGCTACGTATCAGCAGATTAATCACAGGTGTGCTCAATCACTCTCTGCACCTGGAGAAGCACACACACAAAGAAACAGGAAATAGGCCCACCCACTTCTTCAACCATAAAAATATGTCATTTCATTAGAATTTTTTTTTTTTTTTTTTAATTTAGAGCACATCATACAAGTCAGCAAGGACAAGTTGAGAGATGTATCACATGGTCTTTTTTTTAGCTTCCACATACAAAAAAAACATTTAAGATCAATGCACTGACTGAGGTTTGCAAGAATGCAGTGAGAAAATGGTTGAGAAAAATTAATTTACTGAAACAAAAGTTTTCAATTGTCTCAACTGGGGTTGTGTAGATACTCTGCTATTATCATTTACTTGCAGATATTTCCCATATTTCCCAGATAGATTGAAGCAACAACATTAACATTT
>NW_024704387.1:0-2386 GCF_008729295.1 Plectropomus leopardus | reverse complement strand
CGCTAACATTAGCTAGGAGAGCTAAAATTAGCTCTCGTTCTGCAGATATTTGTTTGTTTAATTTATAACAAACATTTCATAAAGCCTTCTCATATTTATGTGTTTATGTGTTCAAATACTTTATTTATTCATGACCAAACAGTTTATTCAGGTACAGCTGCAACAAATACTTTATTTATTGATCTGTTAAATGATTTTGGATTTTAGGTTATTTTCAGTGTTGTTTATAATTTTGAGGTTTTTTTAGGATGTTTTTCATGCATTGGGTAGTCATACTTTAAGTACTTTTTCCTGATTATACTTACAAAACTTTTACTTTAGTACCTTTTTTAAATGCAAGACCTCTACTTGTAACAGAGTATTTTCAGAGTGTGGTATTAGTACTTTAAGTACAGGATCTGAATATTATAAATCTAAATTTAAGGACGTGTTGAACGATGAACCACATTTAACCGCAGCAACAGCTGATGGCAACATGTAAACAATAAAAACAAAACCAGAAATCTTCTTTGTAGATGTTTTCTGAAGAGGGTAACACGTTAGTCAGAGAGTGTGTGTGTGTGTGTGTGTGTGTGTGTGTGTGTGTGTGTGCATGTGTGTGCGTGTGTGTGTGTGTGTATTGTTTCATGCTGTTTCTGTGCTGTAATAAAGAAACTCAGTGAGCGCTGCCTCATATCACAGCTGATCTTTAATAACACAACACAACGCTCCTTTGTTATCACACACACCAGATATTAGTCTGCAACACCAGCTGTGGAGTCTGAGGAGTGTTGAGCCGCCTCCGCAGCCCGTCCTCGCTCCATTGCCGTGTGCTTTTGTTTACGTTCGGCCGTTGGTTGCCGTGTGCTTTTGTTTACGTTCGGCCGTTGGTTGCCGTGTGCTTTTGTTGAGCGAGGTCTCTGTAGCAGTGGTTCCTAACTGGTGGTTTGTGGCCCAAGAGCTGGTCACGGGTCCATTCTGAACTGACTGCTGACTCTGAAGTGACTCGTGACCATGTCAAGGTTTTTCAGTACAGTGAATTTGCAGCACAGAGCTTTTATTCTGAAGTGCAGTTTCCTGTTGCAGAGTGAGGTTTTGTTTTTTCCTTTTGAGAACAGTAACTGTTTTATTGCCCTTTTCTGTGTATTATGTGGCCTTTTTTCCAAACCAGCAGGCCCGTTACAGTTACAGGAACATAGAGAACACATAAGAAATGCTCACATCTGTGTGTGTGTGTGTGTGCGTGTGCATGTGTGTGTGCGTGTGCGTGCGTGTGTGCGTGTGCGTGCATGTGTGTTTGCGTGTGTTTGCGTGTGCGTGTGTGTGTGTGTGTGTGTACAGACATGGCGTGGCTCAGTCAGAGTCGAGGTTCTCCCAGACTCGTCCTGGTGGTGGTTTGTGTCGCTCTGCTGCTCGACAACATGCTGCTCACTGTGGTCGGTGAGTATGCTGTGCTGCACTGACTTCCATTCATTTCCTGGACTGCAGGTTTCTAAGGGTTAACCAAACCAAAACCAATCAAGCTTGAGCAAACTGGTGTGATTTCTTTCATAAACATGGTACAAAAGGCAAAGACCAACTTGGCACGAAATGTCACATACTGCAAAACATGAGTAAAAGGTGACACGAAAATTGCCTAAAAAATACTTTTAAGGGGGATTATTAGAAAATTGTCCAAATGTAGGAAAAATTGTCCATAAAACCATATTTATAATTACAATAATTTACATTAAAATACTGTTACAGAAAAAAAACTAAAATAAAATATAGAAAATAAAAACATTTAGATTTTTATCTGTAGCACTTTTTGGGAATAATTTTCTCGTTTTTTTTTTTTGTTTCTTTTTAGATAATTTTTTTCTAACTTTTGTTTTTATTATCTTATCGATAACTTTTGGGCCATGTTTTGTTAATTTGCTTCTTCTCTCTGTGTTTTTGAAAGAAAACAAACAAATTGACTCTGGTTTCAAAGACTTAAAACTGGTGTTTTTATTTTTATTCCCTTTAAGCCTCTAGAGATAACTTTTTGTTTAAACAAAAAATCTGAATTTATGTTTATTGCACATTGTCATGGCTATGGAACAATAAAAAAAATGTTAAATTGGTTTATTATTACCACAGTTGAAAACTTATTGCTTTCCACTTAAATAAGATTTCTTTTTCTTTCTTTCTTTTTGTCTTTTTTGCTGCTAGTTAATGAATCACATGTTACACTGTCACGTAGACGGTCAGCCGTCCACTTACTTTTGTCTGCGATGTTCCTTCAGCACTAAATCTCAGCTGCCGAAAAAGATTCTGTGACGCAAACTGAACAACCGGGAGGTCATAGCTGTCGTCAGCAGTTAGAGTCAGAGCTGCATGTACAGGCTGCAGAGGTCACGCACACACACACACACACACACACACA
>NW_024704386.1:0-3865 GCF_008729295.1 Plectropomus leopardus | reverse complement strand
TACTTTAATTCAAGCTTAAACCCAATTATTTATGCCTTCTTTTATCCTTGGTTCAAGAAGTGTTTTTATCTCATTGTGAATCTGAAAATATTCAAGCCCCATTCTTCAAGCATAAAGGTGCATACTCTGACGCATGTGTGACCGTACTGTGTATTCTGTGGATATGTTTGCATTACGAACAAGTTTAAATGCTTTTGTTTTTTTGTTTGTGTGTGTTTTTTCCCATCAAAACATGGAAGCTGTATGCAGGCCAGCTGACAGAGTTGCTTGGGCCCGGGACAACAACCTCTCAGATGGGCCCTGCTGCGCCTGCAGCCTCTCTGTGTCCTTTGGGGTAGTGAGCCCCTCCCACTCCACTTTGCGAGTGAAAAAAAAGGTAGAAGTACAAGTACAAGAAAATTACCAAATGTTTTTTTTTTTAAATTCAAATAAATAAATAAAATACAATTTAATTTCAAATATGTAATTATGTTAATTATGAATTTAGTTTTTTCCCCATAGCTTTTTAAATTTTTTTCCCTGGACAGTTTTTCTCTTGCTTTTTAAAAATAATTTCTTAAATCTAATAATGTCTTACAATTTTTGAAACATCTATTACCAAATTCCTCACTGAAACTGATGTGAATCAGGAATTAATGAGGCCATTAAATCATGATACCAGAGACAGCTCTCATGTGTTTCTCCATATTTATCTTAATATACGTACAAAATAGACAGACTAACAAGAGCACAGATATAGATGAGAGCACTAAAATAATTTTATTTTTTTTTACATTTTACATAGAAAATATAAAATAGTAAACATTGCATCAATACATGAGCCATTAACATATTTAAAAATTCAAATAAAAGGACATGGACAGTAATAAAAATGGTACACAATACAACAGGGGTTTCACCAAGTAAGTTTTTGTAATAATCTAAAAATGTGATTCTTTTTGTTAGTAATGAGATTGAGAGAGGATCAGGTTGAATTAAAATGAATAAAAAAATATAAAAAGAATGGTGTGAGCCTAAAAATGTTTGCTTGTGGATGAAAAAATCCCCCATTAAAATAAAATTAACATAATTAAGATACTTAATTACATTTATCATCATAATAGCCAATTATATCTTTGACTACTGCCCGCCATGTTTATGCATCTATGATGTCAACTCTGCAACATGTGTTATAGAATAATATTGTTATCAATGTTAGTATACTGGCCTGGCATTCTTTTTAGTTCAAAGTTTGCTGGCTTGCTACAGCTAATAGATGCATATACTAAAATGTGTGACTACTAAAAGTAAATGATAGCTTAAGGCACAAAATAACTACATTTTTTTTTCAGTTTTTGAGACTGTTTCCATGCGTTCTGCCATTTCTGCTGCACTGAAATGTCACGAAAACGTCACAACTCAGCAATTCGGGTATCATCGGAATTTCCCAATTTCCCACTGGTAATTATCGCTTTACCATCTCCACTTCCCTGAACTCGAGCAGTAAATACCATGGATCAGATATTTTCCGAGGAGCTCGTGAAGGCAGCACAGAGGCATACCTTATGAAGTGGCACACTCTCGTTAGCAGCAGCTAACTCAGTAGCATAAAGCAACCACATCTACCAAGCCAAAAAAGCAAGCTGCCGCGCAGCTACAGACTCAAGTTTAGCAGCTGAACCAGTAGGACAGTAACACACACACACACCAAGCTGAAGAGCCAGAGAGCCGCTGTGTGGTGAAAGACCCCCGTTCAGCAGCTAATTGCAAAAAAAAGCACTTTTTCAACCTGTCAAACGTGATTGAAGCTCTTGTCTTGTCACTGAAATGCTGTTTCTGCCTCAGAATGACTTGATTTCGGACTTCCGGTGATGTCATGAAAGGAATTGCAGCATACATTCAGAACTCTGTCAGACAATATCCAAAAATAGTGAGAACAGTAATTATCCGACATCTTAGATGCAAGAAAGAGTACTACAACATTAATCCCTCTATGAGACAAAGAGGTTCCAACAAGCAGGAGAAGATATGGTGATGCAACAGTAGAGGGCGCTGCGATACCTTCTTCACGGTGATATTGACCTCTCAGTCACCTGTGACGACCTCTAAAATAGACTGAGGTAGAACAACATGAGAATCTTCCAGGTACCAGTGAAGGGGGAAACATGCCCCGATTTGTGAAAGATCTACTACATAAGGTGCTCAAACTACCACAACAGATGGACATCAAGATCGAGAGAGCACATCGTTCACTCCTGTCCAAACCCAAAGATCCGACAGCCCCTTCCAGGTCAATCATAGTGAGATTTGTGGACGCAGCGCTAAAAGATGCAATCATACGACAAGCTTGGTGTAGGGACAGATCTTCTTCCAGGACAAACAGATCTTTTCTGACAGGATTATTCTCCTGTGTTACAGAAGAAGCGAGCAAAAGTCCACAAAGTCATCAAACAGCTTAAAAAGAAGGCTATTCAAGCGAAATGTCTGTATCCAGCATAGCTTAAAATTAAACTGAACACAGGAGAGAAGACCTTCACCACACTGGCGAGCGCCACGGCAGTGCTGAAGGACCTGGGAGTGGAGGTGCGCTGTGGAGAGAGGGAGCGTATCGAGGAGGAGATGGAGGAAGGATGGAGGAGCAGCATGAAGAGGAAGCGAGACATGTTGTTATCAACATTGGATCTCAAGGCTTTTCTACAAGGGGGCGATTAACTCGTCCCTAAACGCCAAGGTAGTGTAAAAGCCCAACGCAACTGAAATAGCATTAGGAGTGACTCTGTTTTACAAACAGTAACACGCACAAATGGACAACAAAAACACGCAACGTTGTGCTACTTGTGTAAATACTAATGCTGTTGTCACAAATCATTCCAAAGCACATACATATATAATGTTCCGACGGATGCCGTTTTCTTAGGCCCCATATGAGTGGATTACACTCACTTAGACCTTTTTTAGTGTAATATTGGTCATATTTGCACTTAGTGTGTTTTTTCCCCACAGAGAGGGTAGGTCACACCTTTCTTCCCCAGTACCAGCGGGAATTGGACACAGTTGAGGTTAAACTGCTGTGGCTGATTTGGAAGGTGGAGGTTCAACTGTATGTTATTAATGTTAATTTTAGGTTTTCCCTGACGTATATATTAGGGACCATAGTTTGTTTTTGTTTATGTTTGTAATGTTTAGGCTAAGGTTTCATTCTTTGACATTTTGGCATTTTTAAGCAGGCAGGGCGATACATTCTAAAGCACTACAGAGACAATGACTTCTTTGAATTTCATTAGCTATGACAAAGAGGGATTAACAACCCAAGTAGGAAGAAAAAGACTTTGGGGCATCTAAAGAAAGTAAATTGTTCAGTAGCTCTTATTCAGGAAACACATCTATCTGAAATAGAGCACTTACAATTAAAAAAGAGAATGGGTTGACCAGGTCTATAGTGTTCAACTGTATATTAAATAACAAACTAGACAGACTACCAACAACTGTGAGGCCCCAATCTAAAATGTCTAAAAATGTATTAGCTATGATGAAAGAGCTGGAACTAGTGGAGTTCTAGCACCATCTTCACCCGAGTGATTCACATTCATGTGCCAAGTACATGTTATCTACTCGAGGATCGACTATTTTTTCATATCAAAAAATGACATATATAGCATAAAAGATAGCTCAATTGAATCAATAACAATTTCGGACCATAGTCCTGTCACTATGAAAATCAAATCAGGATCAAAAAGTCATCACAAATACTGGAGACTCAATGTCACTTTGCTAACGGACATGCATATAAAACAGGAAATGCCATCAGCTCTATCTGAATATTTTGCCTTGAATGACAATGATACTGTCTCTCCTTCAGTGCTATTGCATGCCAGAAAGGCTATGA
>NW_024704385.1:0-4310 GCF_008729295.1 Plectropomus leopardus | reverse complement strand
AATGGATATGGTGGAGGATAGCCTGGATGTGGAAAGTCCACCTGCAGCAAAGGCCAAGAGGAAAACTTGAAAAACAGTACTGTAAAAACTTAAGGTTTTGTATTTTTTGTATTCTATTAAATAATTGTATGTTTTGAGTTGAGAAATTCAAAAACTATTTAATACAAAACTATTTTTATTCTCTTACCAAGAAGGTAGACTCATGATATCATTTATTTATTTTATCGAAATCCCAATCGCAATATTGTTCAGTATAATCGAAATCACACATTTTCACCAAATCGTGCAGCACTAGTACAAAGTAGTAAAGAGTGCAAATAAGACAAAATAAAGATCATGAATAAGCACGAACACCAATTGTACAATATGCCAGAAATGGTAACCAGTTATGGTTAAGTTGGTTTTATGAGTTATACTTCCCAGCAAGTGAGAGACAGACAGACAGACAGACCAAAGGATGTGAATGAGCTCACTGGTGTTCAGGTGGAGGATGAATCAGATGAGTTACCCGCTGGACTTAACGGTGGAGCCACTGACATCAGACTGTCTGTGAAACAGCAGCAGGCCCTTCATTATTCAGCCTTTAGACTCTACAGTAGATGAGTAACAGTTATTTGATTAACTGAGTGTCTTGAATATCGTGGAAAAAAACATGTGGAGTTAATCATACTCCTTATACAAATATTCCAAAAATAAATTTAACGTTTTCAACATTAGATGTAATAGACTACAGCCCCCTGACACACCGGTGGTTCAGTCAGTGCAGAGGGTAAAAGAGGAGTCGGTTTGTATCCATTCTTTATAATTACGTATTGACGAGACCCCAGGGAGCGACCTCATTTCAGTGCTAACCAGCTTTTATTCAGCCAAAGTGGGACACGGTAATACACGAGAACATGATACTGCATAAAGAATACTCTCTCATGTCAAGTGTTCTCGATGTTCTATGTTTTTGTCCACTTCTCAAGTAAGTCATCTTCCTTTGATGATAAACACAGAGAAACAGAAGTGAAAAAACTACCCAGATCTTTAACTTCAAGTAAAAGTAGAAATACCACAGTGTAGAAATACTCCACAAGTAAAAATGTTACTGAAGTAAAAGATTAAAGCTACTGTGAATATGTTACAGCCAAATATTAAAATATGTTTTTCATAGGGCTGCATCTAACAATAATTTTCATTATCAATTAATTGTTTTCCTCAGATAAGTGATTATTCATTTATGGGGTTGAGCCAAATACTCGGATTAAACAATTATTCAGTAAACATAATGTACTTTTTACAAATATCATCCTCAGTTAAATTCTCAGTTGGGCAGCTGAGTTCAATCTCTTACTCTTGTGATCAAAAATGATCTGCAGTTAAGAGGCTGTTCCGTAAATGTTTTCGAAAAATAAATAAATATAGTAACGTCTTGTCAATCCTTATCACTGACCTGTTGCAAAGCCCCGCCCCTTTGTGATGGTCCATCAAGCCACCACAGCGAGCATGGAGCCCACACTGTGACTAATGGCACTCCCTGAAGAAATATTATCTATCAAATGAAAAAGTGGACCTGCTCGTCCCTTTCATTTAGCAAAGTCAAGGTTCATGTCTTCAAACTGTCAGTCCAAAACACAAACATATTCAGATTACAATAATATTTTAAAAAAAAGAAAACAAAGAGATAAAAGGCAGTTAATCCTCACAATGGAGAAGCTGCAGTCAGAGAGTGATTTATTGATCTATTATTTAGCTTATCAGAAGTGAGCGATGTTGATAACAAGTTCCTTAAGCCCTATGTATCATCTTCAAATTGCTTGTTTTGTCCAACCAGTAGTGCAAAAATATATTCAGTTTGCAGTAATATATCACAGATATAAAGCAGCATGTTTTCACATTTAATGGAGCTGGAAGCAGAAAAAACAATTAATTTCATTTTGTTTTTATTTATTATTATTATTATTTTATTTATTTTTCTTCTTTTAGACGTATTTATTTCTGTATTTTGTTTTTACTGTTGTTTTAATTAAAGTATTTATTTATTTTCTTAATATTTTAATCATACAACTTAGACATCACAGGTGACTCTAAGTCAGCCAAGGTAGTGAGCGGAGGGGAGCGGGGGGAGGAGTTAGCAAAAGGTTAACTTTTCCTCTAACGCATCATGGATGAGATGTGACAATGTATAAATTATTTATTATTATACTCTGCACAAAACTAAATAAAAACCTGATCACAAAAAAAATATTTAAACTATTTGTTTCAGGTCAAATTTACTTTGCATATAATGGTTAACATGAGCAGTACTGCAATTGATGAATATTGATCCAACTATGGAGCACTGTAGCACATGTCACGATTCTATCTAGATACCATGAATATTACTTTTTTTTCCCCCCACATACACTAAAAGCACAACAGCAGTTTCATTGTCTTAGATCATGCTACAAAACTTTGCCACAGCTCACTTGGCTGCAGCTCAAGCAGTAAAACAGCATCTAGAACACGGAAATGGAAACTGCAGCTCCTGTAAAATCCACTTGGAATTGTTTGCAGCTTGATCTCCCACCATATTATCATATGGCTTTGTTGTGTATTTGTTGACTCAGCTACTGTAGTTGCTGGGTTTCTCCAGACACGTTAATGTCCAGCGGGCTCGACAATAATCTGATTGTGAGGCTGTTTTCAGCTGACTGCAGTGCTTCCCGAGAACTACAGAGTGCCCTGTGTTTTAAAGACAGGTCGTGGAATATGACTTTTAAAAGTATGAAGACTAAATAAACAGAGGAACTGCAGGTGTTCCTTCTAATCCCCTTTGACTAACTGCCAACTAACATTCGAGAGCAGGCATGTCATTACAACTGCGATTATGAGAACACGTCTTCATCTCAAGGGGGGACAAGGGTAGCATACGTCAGCCATGACAGCACAAGTAAATGTTTGGATTACAGAGGATACTTTATACTGTCAACAGGAATGTCCTCTTCTTAAGTTCAGCGTTTGCCAACTAATAGGCCGCTGGTGATGATATCTTTTAACACAGTAAACACAGTAAAGCATCATCTGGTCCCAGCAGATGTTGCCACATCTGGAATGTCTGTAGTAATCAGTCTCACATATTTGTTAATCTGAGTACATTTAATAACCTATAAATGCAACGTCTTCTGTTTTTAGGACTTAAACAAAGATATGTTGTTGACATTGTAGCATTATCGAGGAACCTTGAGTATGTCTCCTGGACGCGCCAATACAGACTTTACTGCATTCTTTAAAATTTTAATGAGTCAGGGAAACAGGATGCGTACCTTGCAGCATCACTGTAAATCCCAGTGAGAGAGGGGAAACATCATAGTTTTAACAGTGCACAGTTTTGCACACATTCATTTAATTGTGGCGGCCCAGAATGAATCTGCCACCACCTACTGATTTTATGTCTTTGGAGCTGGACAATAGGAAAGCGTTTGGTTATTCATTTACTACACTCTCAGGGTGCAGAAATTACTTTAGGCACAGATGGAGAACAGAACATCAGGAACAGTGAAAGTGAAATTGGAGAGGGCTGCAACAACGTATTGATAAAAAACGATTATAAATCGATTATCGAATGTGTTGGCAAGGAATAAAATTATCAATTTGTTGTGTTGTGCAATTATTACGTCACTCGCTGTGTCACGGGAATAGGTTACATCCTATAATACATCCATGGTTACATCACATGCAGACAGGAGATGCCGCTGTTTTGAAGAGGCATGGAGGAGGCAGAGAGGACGCTCTAACTTGATAGCATGGGTGTCGAAGTAAAAAAACAACACGCTCGGCACTGGTCAGGCGCCCCTGACGCGCAATGTGTCTCGACCAAAAACGACGTACGTTCAGTTTTGTAGTAAGGAAACATAACGGTATGTTGTAAAAGCTGTCAACATTTAGTTTTTGAATTGTTTCATATTTGATTTTGTAGTTATTTATTATTTATCATTTAATATTACTTTGACAGGTCAGGGATGTTAAAGCAACTGCCTGTTTATGTACTGCACTTTTTGCACTGTTGTCAATGATAATGTTTTTGAACAGAATGACGGGAGAAAAAAAATAGGATTTTATTGTTATTTCTGTTTTTATTTTTTTTAAACCCAATTAATCAAAAAATTAATTGACCGATTAATTGATTATCAAAATAATCGTTAGTTGCAGCCCTAAAACTGAACCAATTATAGTGCTGGGTCAGAATGTTTGCTTTCACTAGCGTCTACAGCAGCTCTGACTGGATCAACAGATCAATTATTCTCCCCATGACTCAAACTGCTGCTGAGGTAAAAAGAACTCATGTG
>NW_024704384.1:0-1228 GCF_008729295.1 Plectropomus leopardus | reverse complement strand
TGTTTGGTTGCAGCTGGTGCCGCCGTGCTGCAGTTCCCGGTGCGGCCGCTCCGTGGCGGTGTCGCTGTTTCGTCGGTCGGAGGCTCCGGGCTCTGTGTGCTGGGAGACTAATGTTGGTAAAATCTTTCAAACTGTTGGTTTTCGGTGATTCCGGGACTCTACCGGACCTCCGCTCGGTGGTTTAGGGGGACTGAGGGACCGACCGTCCCGGAGTACTGAGGGACCGGCCCGGCGCGGACCGTTTCGGGCAGCTGCTGAGCGGTTTTCTGATCTGACTGGAGGTTTTTTACAAGTTAGCTCAACAGCTAATCCTAAAAGTCACGTCACCTGCGCGGACGGGAATTAAAAGTTTCCCGGTGTTGCCGAGACCGCCGGGTCCGTTTTCACTCCGCGTCCGTGATCAACTTTGTCTTGGGTGTTTTTGCGCGGGGTTTTATCTCGCTTTTGCGCAGCCATAAATTTGGGGTTGGAGGCAGCAGCGAGTGAAGCGGAGCAGCGGCTATAGATGTCGGTGTGAGCCGCGGGGGGACTCGGACTCGGTGTTTTCCGCCAGGGAGATGCGGTAGAGAGCGGGCCGCCCCGGTGTTCAGCCCGCGGACTCGGCGGCTCTGGGTTTGCTGCTCGTGAGGCCTGCGGGTCGGGCTTCCACCGGGCTCGAGTAGAGCCCGACGCCGCCGGAGAGAGGTCGGAGGCCGGCTGCTGGCTCCGCCTCCGCCGGGCCTGCGCACCGAGCCATGGAGCGGATGGAAGTGGACCAGTGCGCAGGCGCAGCGGGCGGGGCGGGAGGCGGGGCTCTGCGCAGGTCAAACAGCGCCCCCATGATCACCAGCGTCAGGTAAGTGCAACTACAGCCGAACCCTGTCCAAAAAAACCCCAAATTCACATGTTCTGTCCTCAAAAATCCAAACATGTTCATACATTCACCAGGAAATCAGGCGCGTTTTAACCCGCACAGCTCGCTTTGATATCGATCAAAATCAAGCTTTAGAAAATATTTTACATTAAGATGATTTTCTACTTAGTTTGGGGTATTTTGTTTTTAACCAAAATCAGTCCCAATCATAAATATCGAATATTCAATAATTTTCAGAATTTTAAAATGCCAGGTTTTTATCATCATGCCACTGTGTTTTAGAGTCACACACACTTTATGTGTGTGTGACATACATACACACACACTTTATGTGTGTGGGCTTTTCAGAATCAGGCTATAATGATTATTATGTGA
>NW_024704383.1:0-1362 GCF_008729295.1 Plectropomus leopardus | reverse complement strand
ACACACACACACACACACACACACACACACACTGTTGATGAACAACGTGTGTGTGGTTTGTTGGGGTGAAGTGTACCGAGGTGTTCTCAGGTGAGTCACCTTGTAGAGCGGTCTCCTCACGTCTATTGGACAGCTCTGAATGACATCATCAACGACATCAGAGATCGGCTGCATGAAGTCAGCGTTGGCGAACTGAAAACACACACACGTTTATGTTTCATATTATTAACCCTTTATACTTTAATATTCACCTCTATCTTCAGCTATGCCCTGGCAGAGTACACCTGAGCAGGTAGAGTACAGAGTGGGAATAGGCGGGGTCACCTCGGGGTGGAAGAAGATCTCGGGGCCCAGAAAACGTTCGTAGCCGACGTCGATGTGGAAGGCGGTCTGACTGACGGCGTGGACTCCGCGGTACTGTTTGATCCATTTCCCCGGGTCAGAGTCGTACTTTGTGAACTCTTTTACGATGTCTGGACAAATGTAACAGTACCGCTCCTACACACACACACACACATACGCACACAAAGGAGAGGAGGAGTAGAGGATGAGAGGATGACTACAAGAGGAGGAGGACTAGAGAAGGAGAGGAGGAGTAGAGGAGGAGGAGGAGAAGAGGAGGAGGTACCTTGACGGCCTTGGCGGTCTCCAGGGACTGCTCTGGAGGAATTCCCGCCTCTCTGTCTCTGAGCAGCTGTTGGATGAAGAAGGTGATGTCCCGCCCTGCGATAGGGATGTGCTTTATACAGCTGCCAATCACGTAGCCCTCAGCCTGTGACAGTCACCCCGACCAATCAGAGAGCAGAGGGGAGTTACTCAAACACCAGCACCTCAGAGTGTCTCTGTGTGTTTCTGAGTGTCTCTGAATGTCTCTCAGTGTGTCTCTCAGTGTCTCTGAGAGTCTCAGTGTGTCTCTGAGTGTCTCTGTTGTCTCTCAGTGTCTCTGTGTGTCTCTGAGTGTCTCAGTGTGTCTCAGTATGTCTCTGAATGTCTCTCAGTGTGTCTCTGCATGTCTCTGAGTGTCTCTCAGTGTCTCACTGTGTCTCACCACAGGGATGGCGTGTGTGACTCCGTCTCCGCTGTCGATGACGATGCCGGTCAGAGTCCTCTGTCCCACCTGCCTAGACGTCCAGGACGCCGCCAAGGCCAACACCGCCTGACAGAGGGAGACAGGTCCACATGATGAGTCCATCCCTCTACCCGTCTCTGTGTCTCACCTGTCTCTCTGTGTCTCGCCCGTCTCTTTGTGTCTCACCTGGACAGCGATGTAGAGTCCTGGGATATTGAAGGTCTCAAACATGATCTCAGCGAGGAACTCTCTGTTCTCTGGAGTGTTGAGAGGAGGCTCTGTCTGCACACACA
>NW_024704382.1:0-2840 GCF_008729295.1 Plectropomus leopardus | reverse complement strand
TTCACTGTGACGTTGTTGCTTAGTGACGGAGTTCCAGAATCTGTGGCAACAACTTGGAACTGGAAAGTTTTCAGAGTTTCAAAGTCAAAACTTTTTAGCGCCGAAATATGTCCATTATCTTGATTTATATTTAAAAATGCTGCGATTTTGACTTGACTACCTTCCTCTCTGATTATATGATACCTTAAAGCCGCATTTTCATTCAAGTCTTTATCTGAAGCAGTAACAGAGAATATCGAGTTTCCAGCCACGTTATTTTCTACCAAGTAAAGTTCAATTGGATTATGCAAAAATTCTGGTATATTATCATTCACGTCAGAAACATCAATACTTAGAGTTTTGAATGTAGAGAGAGGAGGCTGACCGCAGTCTGTCGCTGTTATTGTGATGTCATAATGCGAAACTGATTCTCGATCCAAATGCTGTGTCAACACCAAAGAGTACATATTATCTTGATATGATGGTTTTAACTCAAATGGCACATTATCTGAAAGACTACATATAACTTTACCGTTTACACCGGCGTCTTGGTCAGTAATACTGATAAGAGAAACCACAGTCCCAGGCTTTGAGTCTTCAGATACCATGTTTGACAGGGATGTCACCTCTATTTGAGGTTTATTGTCGTTTTTGTCGAGCACTTTGATGATCACCCTGCAATCAGTGCTCATTGGAGGCTGGCCTTTGTCAGTGGCGTGGACGTCCAATTTAAAAACTTCAACCTTCTCAAAATCAATATTTCCTTTTACTCGAATTTCTCCTGTGTCTTTATCTAAGCTAAACATATCATATATTGTCCGGTCAAGTTGACCACCGAATGAATATTCAATATCTCCATTTACACCCTCATCCACATCAGTTGCCTTTACCGTCGTTACACTTGTATCTGAATCTACATTTTCAGGTATTGTCACTGAATAAACGTCTTGACTAAATGTAGGATGGTTGTCATTTGAATCGAGAACGATGACTGTGACATTAAGCGTCCCTGATCTCGGTGGATTTCCACCGTCAACTGCTGTCAGAATCAATTTGTGCTCATGATGCTTTTCTCGATCCAGAGCCTTTTGCAGGACTAAGAATGGTATCTTGTCCTCCCCTCTCTCTCGCATTTGTATACTAAAATATTCGTTCTGATTTAATTTATACACTCGCACAGTATTAATGACAACGTCTGGATCGTGCGCGGTTGGCAAGTGGAAACTTTTACCTGGCGCAGTGGACTCAGAAATGTCTAATATTTTTTCTTCCTCTTGAAAGCTCGGCGAATTATCATTTACATCTATGATTTCAACTCCCACATAATGTATTTCCATGGGGTTCTCGGCCACCATTTTTAGGTTCATTAAACAAGGTGAAACGCTCCCACAGAGGTCCTCTCTATCGATATTCTTATGCACATACAAGACGCCATTGTTCTGATTTACTTCAAACTGAGCATCTTTAGATCCCGAGACTATACGAAACCGTCGTTCCTCCAGCGAGCTGATGTCCAATCCCAGATCCTTGGCGACATTTCCAACAATAGATCCCACTCTCACTTCCTCTGGAACCGAGTATTTTATCTGAGCTGAAATCCGCTCCACGCAGCTGAACATCACAGAAAAACAGAGGGCTAACCAGCACTGTGATCCTCGTCTTTGTCCTCCGGGCCCCATCGTCTCACTTTCGATTATAAGCTGATTATTATATCCACTCACAGGTCCTTACGAAAAAAAACCCGCCTATGCCACAAAATAAACTTTTCAAATATGTTCCATAATTTTAATTTAGCTATGTACGAATGCATAAAAGACAACACTGGTTTCTCTTGAATGTACTGTCTCTTCTCTGTCGACTTGAACAAAACCTCTCTGGAAGGGGCAGGGCCATCGCTTTACACGACAGTTTATGCTGATATGACACTGACACCTTGTGGACTGTTCACATTATGACCTCCTTTAAAAGCAAGTCAGACATGAACCATAATACCGATGTATTTGCAAATTGCAGCTGCTTACATGTATGCGGATATTCTTTAACGCAAACTTTATATTTAGAATAAAGGTTTCTTTCCTCACAGTTGCAGGTGCCTACAATTTCCTTTTATCTCTGCAGAGTATGACAGTCAATCAATAGGCTCTTAATCTTATTTGTGTTTGTGCAACCATAGCAGTGTCAATCTTGTCTGCATTATTTGTTAATGTTACATTACTACGTTGTGGCAATGCAGTATAAACAACCAAATGAAAACCCAAACGGTGAAAATCCAAACGAGTTTAGACCCCCCCCCCCCCCAACAACAAATAAAAACAGAGCGCGAAACTCTCACTACGACCAAGCGTGGATGCCAGTACCACAGACAGCGCCACGCTGTGTTGGTGTAACTGTCCCGGTGAAGCAGCCTAAATGTATTGCTTTAAAAAAATAATATATGGTGTTAAAGTTAAATCCAAACCTCAAAATAGCCACAGCGTGATCATAATACTACACTTCCGCACATTAGACAGGGCAAACCATAGCGCCATGAAATGGGGTGTTATTTTAGTAGCCTGAAAACGTTTCCATAGAGGCAGGACTTAAATCAAAATGGCATGAAACACTTCAGATAGTTAACTTCACACAGTAAACTTAATTATGTTGTACCTTGCTAAATGTCGTCATATCTTTTAAACAAAAAAAGTACATTATATTAATGTGACCCGCTGTAAATTCTCGGTTTAGTGCTTGAAAATATCAAAATCGAAACATGGTCTTACCTCTCCAGATGTTCTCCTCCTGTCAGGGAGCACTAGTGTATTCGCATGGCTGCCAGGGACTATAGTAGATCCTATACTCATTCTGGGTCCAACTAACATGTA
>NW_024704381.1:0-4136 GCF_008729295.1 Plectropomus leopardus | reverse complement strand
GTTTCTGTTGTATTGTTGTTCAAAGTCCAGACATGGAAAAGGAGGTTTCAGAGGTCGGCACAATGAAGAGATACTTGTCCAAGAGGAAATGGCTTATTGCAATTAGCTTATGTTAGAGTGAAATCCTTGTACATTAAAGCTAGTGCACAGTGAGAGATTGTGCAGAGAACTTTCTTCTCTGAGACTGTGATGTTAGTTAGTGTTGCACGCTCCTCGACACAGGTTTTTTGTAAAGAACTATGGAATTTTGTATTACAGCAATGTTATGACACATAACACATACTGAGAATCATGTAAACCAGCAGGTTACAGTTACTACAAAGATTTCAGAAAGAGCTACTGATTGGTGCGTTACGTTAATAACTTTGACTGAGGAAAACAAAGAAATTGCACATCGAACTCCCTTCATATATTTCACAGTAAGAAAGAACCATGTAGCCTTGTAGTTGTATGCCTCTGCAAACAAATCAATTTGCTGTTTACATCCCTGTCTGTCGTCTCCCATATTATATATCTATAGTGAAGATTTTGAAGGAATTTAATAGAGGATTTTGAGTGTATTTTGTGTCGAAATGTGGACACTTTACACACATCTTCTACCCGGCAGCACACAAGATCTATAATTAGCACAGTTTAAAGTTGGAAACCCAAGATAAGTGTCAGCACTTCAGTATTTGACCACATGTCTCCCATTCTGTTCCTGAGTTATGCCATTCATAGCTGGTAAATATTATGTCATATTGAAGTTAACTTTTGATATAAAATGTCACAATTAACATATGAATTCATGAGTTTTGGCAGAAAAAAAGTGACCTTCAAACACTAAAATCTAATCAATTCATTGTTGAGTCCAAGTGGACGTTTGTGCCAAATTTGAGGACTCCAGGCGTTCCTGAGATATCATATTCACAAGAATAAAAAGTATATACGTATGGACAGACAACTTGAAAATACAATCCCTTGGCCATGGCTGTCACCCGTGCAGAAGCATAAAAACTTATTGGACCAGCAGTAAAATAAAGTGTTACTCTCAAATCCTAAAATGATGCTTGTAATTTTAATGTTCGTCAAGAGACTTATAACTGAGAATTATCTACACTGGTTCTTCACAGTGGTCTAAACTGCTGGTATGCGAGCATTACAACAGGTTTTACTCAACAGCTTTGTCTTGAGGATATGCCATTATCTGCTAAAAGAGACTAATTGATCATGCGCAAAGAAAAGCAAACAGAGAAGGAGATGATGTCTCACCGTCGGCCACACACTAAAGGCTGGAGGTCACTGAGGTCATCTGTCTTGGCCTCTGTAATCTGGAAAACGACTCTCTGCAGGTCTGAGATTCCAACCTCCATGTCCTCCAGCATCCCGATCTCCTCACCTTAAACGGCAGGACACAACAAGATTAGTACTGATTTGCTTGACAAATGCCTTCTAAGTTAATGAAAGTGAGGGAGGATTTTAAAACGTCAGAGGGTTAAAAACCGGATGATGAATGTAATTAAAACCTGCCCACATTTTATGTTGCAGAGGCATTATATTTGTCTTTCAGCTGTTCATTTTGCTGACCAATCCATTTTACTTCCTTGAGAGCTGCACCATGAGCTTTGGCAAATCAGGATGAATGAGAACTTTGATCAGAGTGGTGCAGGTAGCTGGAATAAATGTACTCATATCTTACCATGAACTCTCTTAACTCAGTCTCACTTTATTATCAGATAAGAATTCATTTATAGACAACCTTCACTGAGAAGCCTGTAATTAAGACAATATGCCAAAAAAAAACTGCCGTGACACATTAACTTACTACATATTATGATCTGTCACATCAAGTTACCCAAGCTCATCTAAACCACACTACTCTTTTAGGTTTTTCCTTTCTAGAAAGCAAATAAAAGTGAACACCTGTGTTCAGTGGAGGTTTTGAGGTTGCCGGTTCCAATTTTACTCTTAAAAATGTACTCACTGTAGGTGCTGAGCAGACTCTCAAACTGGGCCACCAGGCCAACCAGGTGGAGCTGCCTTAGGAAGCCTTGGTCCTGCATTCCTGCATACAGCCTCATAACAAACCCGCAGGCTAAGGCTGCCAGCTGTTTAAAAAAAAACAAACAAAACAAACACACACACCCACACACCCACACACACACACACACACACACACACACACACACACACACACACACACACACTTAATCTCCTGGAAGTTGTCCCTGGCCCAAACAGGTAAGCAACAATGTGGTAAATGGTTAAGAGACTTGTACAGCACCTTTCAAGACTTCCAATTACTTGTGTTCTGTATTTGTTTTTGTATGTTGTTAAGTTTTGTCTACTCTATAATGTAAAGTGTCCTTAGGTCCTGTGAAAGGTGCTACATAACTCCAAGTTATTTATATTACTATCATCGTCATTATCATCACCTTTTTTCTTTTATTTAAACACTTTGAATCTTTTGTCACATTCACCCATTCACAAACACATTCATACACGGGCAGCCAAAGCTACCATACAAGGTGCCACCTGCTACTCAGTGAAACATTCACACACACACACTCACACACCGATGGGTCAGGAGCAACAATTCCACAAGTAGACTAGAGGAGTTGGGGATCGAACCACCATCTCTGGATTAGTTGACAACAAAAGCTGCAGATGCAACCTTAGAGCTGGATTTATATAACAAAGTCTGAGTTGTAATTCTCTAATGGTAAACAACGTTGTCACTTCTTTGGTGGTCGTTTGTTTTAAACTTGGAAAAATATAAAGTTTATAGCACAGCATTTCCAGAGATATTCTAACTTGACAGCTTAAATCTAAATGTATGTAACCACTTCATTATGAGTAGTAAAATGTTTTTGTTGCTTGAACAAGCTTGGCATGAGTTTGGACCAAAAGGACTGACAGTTAGATAATAAACTGTTTTATAGCTCAACTGGCAAAACTAAAAAATGTCCAAGCATTTCTTTGATATTTGAATTTACAAAGTGAAAGACTGTTTGTCTGTGATTGCTTTTGTGAACATAGGGGGAAAAGAATCAAACATTTACCATACTAAGGGTGTTCTGCAGAGAAAAACCTCCATATCAGATGAACTAAGACAGGGAAGTTACTGAGGAGTTGTTTATTTTCTGAGTGTGGCTACCTACTGCCTGACTGAAGACCACGTCTCGCCTCTGTTGGAGGAGAAAACCCTGTGGAATGCTGCAGGCTGCCTCCTGCAGGAGCACAAAGGTCATGGCTCTCTTTGCCTTCTCCACCACCTCCATCACGCACTCATTTAACCTGGTCACCAGAGGATGCAGCTGCTCCCTCCAGTCGCCTGCAGAGAAAGATGGAAAAAAGGGGGGGCGGAGGTGGAGACATACATGGAATGACAGTTATGATATGGTCATAGATAACAATATGACTTAAGGCTTGTGTTATCAGTCAGAAACAACACAGAGTTCAGCCTTTCTTGTTTTCTTTAAAATTGAGAGAGGGTTTAGCAGAAAGGATAACACACACACACACACACACACACACACACACACACACACACACACACTTAAAGCTGTTTTTAAGAAAGCATAGGTCGTCTGCTAACTTAAGAAACACACGTACTAAAACATGGTCATAAAGTTATGAGCACACGCACATGGCCTCAGTATCTTACTTTATTTTGCCAATTTTAAACCATATTTGTATCACAACAATGTGGGTAGTATGTGTAGATGAACTTTGGTAACCTCCCTTCCATCTAAGCAGTACCTTGATCTCCTTCCTCCCTCCACATCAAAACTCCGCCAGGTGTTGGAAATTGATGCACAACATCTCATCAGGTGGAGTTTTGCTGTCTCTCAGGCTGCTGCTTGAACTACATGCTGTACTTCCACATTTTTGTATTACCAGCCACGCATGCTGCCATCCCAGTAACAACAAGTATACAACTCGATACAGACCCGCCCGTCTCTTTCTTTCAAACTCAGATTGAAATCATCACACAGTACAACTGTTGCAGTGCTGTTCGATTATATATCACGATAATGTCACTGTACTGCCTTTTTTTGCCTAAAACATTTTTAGAAACACATTTTAATAAAGTGTTTAGCTGTAATAGTTTGTGAACAGGGAGTGGGCACTATAGTGCTTCCATCACAATGAAG
>NW_024704380.1:0-3825 GCF_008729295.1 Plectropomus leopardus | reverse complement strand
TTTTTTGTGGGCCCCAGCCCATTGGTCATATCAAACCCTGACTTTTAAAAAATAAAGCTTATGACAAGGAGTGAGTTTGGGAAAAATCACCAACTTGATTGAATGTTTTAAAAAGTTACCACCATCCTACTCTAATCTTAAATAAGTGTTTTAGCAGCTTAAGAACGTGTGACACTGCCAATAACTGTGACACAAACAAAATTTATATTCATATTTATTATAAATATATATAAACACATTTTGTGGCTGACAGATTTGCAAGAATAAATGGCACCTAAAGGCTTCCTCTGATGGAAGAATAAGTCCTGATATACATATTTTTACTGGAGCTGACAGCAGCATGACAAATATAAAGGAGAGAGGCAACCTAGATCATTGACAAAGAATAAAGGAAACACTCACAGGTATAATCTTTTAAGAAATCCCCTCTGCCTGTCTTCTTAGCTGTATTTACCTTCATTTTCCTTATTTCTTTTGCTTGTTCCTCTCTGTTTGAGTTCATTCAGGGGTTACACTCTGCTTCTGAACTTACACACCACACTGCTGGTTGTGTGAAATGATGATGGAAAATTGAATTTCTCCAGTGATGAAATCATTGTAAGAAAATGTGAGCAGTGCACTCTCTCCTTTTAGCCCTTTAGGATCTACCATTACGTAAAATGGAGCATCAGGTCAAACAGTTAGCAGAGAGTAGCGGTTAGGAATAAAATCTTATTGCATTTATCTGTTTGACAGCAGCCACATGTTGCAGGGCAGGCAGCTCAACTGCCAGAAGGAAATTTTGTGTCTGCAAATATGTTACATATTCATGTTTCATACGTATCAATCAAAGTTTTTATCAATGTTAATGTGACATTTGTTGACATTGTCATCAGGAGGTTGAGGGGATAGTGGATGGCCTGACACCCTAGCAAGACGTCTACTGAGCTACAGAACACAGTTGGAGACCAACAAACAACAAAAAAACAGTGGTGATTGAGTGAGTTTTTCCAGTGGCTTATTAATCACCAGACATTGGTGTTTTGTAGCAGACCGTCAGGGCCGGCTATTGGCATAGGCGATATAGGCGGTCGCCTAGGGCGCCATCTGCTGGAGGGGTGCCGCCACGCCGCCAGTCCCCCTTGGCCTCGAGGGAAAATAATAATAAAATAATAATTTTCTATGCTCACTGGCGCCCTCACTTAGTCTTTTCTGTCTAGAAAAAAATATATATATTAACATTACAAATAAATAAACAGTGACATGTTCCTAAATTATGTGTGAGCATATGATGTGTCGTTATTGGGTGCGGAGATGCGGGTTAGGGTTAGGGCGCCTAGGGTACCAAATTGGGTAGAGCCGGCCCTGCAGACCGTGACTGTTTTTTCAGTGGGAATAGTGCCAAAAAAGAAGTCATTTTTCACAGAGACACTGCTGAATTTCCAGCGCACATTTTGCCACCAAAGTCAGGCATTTAAGCCAAAAAATGCTGTTTTCCTGTTGGCATCATCATAATCAAATGGTTTTTTGCCGAAACCTAACTACACATAACATAGCATTGTTGAAATATAGTTTCACTGTATCTTACATAAAAACATGCAAATCTGTGTGTCTCTAACATGTTGTCATCCCAACGTGTTACATGTTGTTGCTTTGCAGTGGACTTCCATGTCTACATATTATGAGTTAGTTATTCTTTTGTGTATGATATTTATGTTTATGGCGCTACTGCGATTGGACATGGTGAGATGACATGGCACATAGTTATGTTTAGGCAACAAAAGCACATGGCCCATCCACCTCTCCTCCTGCCAATCCTATAGGCGCCCTCATGCTGATTATATTATGTCGTTACTGGCAGTGTTTAAATCTGGTTCTTTTTCAGGAGTTTTTCCTGGGGTGATATGAGGGTCCAAGGGCAGAGGGGTGTCGTACACTGTAAAGCCCTCTGAGGCAAACCATGTTTTGTGATAATGGGTTCTATAAATAAAATTGATTTGACTTGACTTGACTTGACTTGATACTGTCCTGGTGTGTTTCATGTGCACACGACAAATTCCGTTCATTTGCATTCTAAAGTGATGCTGTCCAGCAACGATTCATTCACACATGAAAGGTGTCTTTTAGCATTGCGCACTTATGCCAAAAGCACTGACAAAGTGCCAGTTTTTTTTACAAGTTTTGAATAAGAACGGGCTGGTATCTCTGGTTTGCAGAAGCCTACAACTTTTTCTTTCCAATTCTTTGGGCAATTGGGTTGAGGACATGGGGTAAGTACATATACATCAAACTAAACTGTTGTCAAACTGCCAAAAGGCATCTAAGAAACTGATTATCCAACACTCATGCCCGCTCAACATGTTCAACAGTCATCACATATTGCTGCTTTGCGATGGACTCTTTTGTGTCTGTCTGCACTTGCTTATGTTTAGGCAACAAAAGCAAATGCTAAAAAAACATGGGAACGTCAACAAATGTGGCTGGCACAGATGGTTAGGATTAGAGGAAGGAGGCACATGGTAAGGTGAAGAAAAATAAAGATGAATCAGATCCGAAGAGGACAATGGACTCCCACATGAAAGTTTGGGGTTTGTTGGATCCATCCACTGCCCGTCCTGACAGCCCTACAGACACCTTCATGCTACTTATATCACTCTGTGACTCACAGCATTTCAACCTGACGCTGTATCATGTAGACTTGACAGTTTCTGTCCAGCAATGTTCTGAAGTGACACTGCCTGTGTGCATATCATATGGAAGTGGCAGGTGTTGTGCACCTGGGTTCTAGGTGATGCCATCCAGGGATGCAAAAGGTGGCTTTTGGTGGTGGAATCTTATGCTGAAAGCACTGGAAAAGTGGCGGCATTTGACAACTTTGGCAAAGAGAAATGAGATCTGTTCCAATAGGTCAGATTCAGACAGTTTATTCTTTCTTTTTCTTATGTCTCTGTATGTTAAAAGGCTGGTGTTATAGCTTTGGGATCATCTAAATTCATAATTACACAGAAGCCTATAAAAAAAACCAAAAAACTCGTGGTCATTGCTTCATCTCCATACATGTTGTTGCTCAGGGTGAATTTATGCATTTCAATTTAAAATTTACTTTGCATTCAGTCTGAGCATACCAAATCACTGTTTATCTCTTTGCACATCTCTCAATTTACTGATTTCATTCTTGGTCACATTCAAACCTTGCACCCATTTAAACACTGCAAGCCAAGAAAGATGTGGGAATTTATCATTTAGGCCTAATATGTGGTTGCAGTTTTCGGTTTTTCAGGTTTGGAGAACATGACACCTGTAGCTGGGAGACTCACAATGTCAGTGTGTTTCTGTCTTTACTCTTCTTCCTGAGCTTCCACCTTCTCCCCCTCAGCGAGGGTCAACGTCCCCGCTCTACTTTTTGTAAAATACCCATTATCCTGTTGACATTTCCACCGGTGTGCAGCACGTTAAATAGCACAACGGCAGGATCACTTCATCTGATTTACGACACTTGTTACCCTGGTGTCAGGGAAAAATGTCACTTTGGTTGTTTCACTCATGATAAACGAAATGGTTTGGAGATGCAGAACCTGCAGGCTGGGTAAGGGAGAGGTCACACGTTATAAATGTGCTGGGTTCTTGTGACTCAGATCAACATTTCAGCTTTAAGATACTTTTTCATCTGTACATGGTTTGATATTGAACTTGAACTGCAATGTTTGATCCCACCGCCATCAAAGCATAAAAACATGCGTTGTATTATTTCTGGGTGTCATTCTGGGCTTTTGCCTTGGAATCTGACATTTTTACTATTTTTCACCTGAAGATATTTTTAAAAAATGTTTATTTATTTATTTATTT
>NW_024704379.1:0-1155 GCF_008729295.1 Plectropomus leopardus | reverse complement strand
TTTGGTCATTTTTTCAACATGCAGTTTTATGGTGTTTTTGGCCATTTCTGCAACATTTTATGCTATGGCATGTCTTGGCACGCTATTTTAGACTGTTTTGAGGTGTTTTCAGCTGTTTTTGTGACATGTCATATTTTGACATTTTTGCCGTACTATAGCCTTGCCTTTTGGGTCATTTTTTCAACATGCATTATTTTTGTATTTGTGGCCATTTTGGAAACATTTTATGCTATGGCGTGTCTTAGCAGTCAGGTTTAAGACTGTTTTGAGATGTTTCTGTTGGTTTCGGGACATGTCAGATTTTGATGTTTTTGCCATGCTGTAGCCTTGTCTTATTGTTCAATGTTTAAACATGCATTTTCATGGTGTTTTTGGCCATTTTTGAAATATTATATGCTACAGCATGCCTTGACACGCTATTTTAGAGTGTTTTATGTGTTTTCCGCTTTTTTTTAAGACAAGTCATTTTTTGACATTTTTGCTATACTATAGCCTTACCTTTTGGGTCATTTTTTATTGGGGTTTTTTTTTCCATCTTTGAAAACTTATTTTCTATGGCATGTCTAGGCACGGTATTTTAAAGTGTTTTCAGCTGTTTTTGCGACATGTTATATTTTGACATTTTTGCCATACTATAGCCTTGCCTTTTTGGTCATTTTTTCAACATGCATTTTTATGGTGTTTTGGCAATTTTTTTCCCAAATGATACAAAGTTCTTTCATGATTTAGGTACATACTATACTATCACATTTTATCAGATTACAGACAACTTACAATACTATTCAATTTTTTACATGATTTCGAACGAAATACTAATAATACAACGACGTCTATCCATGATTTCAGATGACATACAATACTATGATATTTTGTCACCATTTTGGTTGACATACTATTCTATGGCATCATTTTTCAAGATTTTGTAGGACATCGTATACTACGATATTTTTCAAGATTTTGGATTGCAGTCTGTAGTATAACATTTTGTTATGATTTTGGACAATATGATGATGTTTTAATGTATTTCTGGAGGACATACTAGACTATGACATTTATAAGAATTTTCGGAGAACATACCATAGTATTACGTTCCTTTCCAATTTGCGTCGACATACTAATCATACTATTCAGCAATCGGAAATTTGAAATATCAGT
>NW_024704378.1:0-3467 GCF_008729295.1 Plectropomus leopardus | reverse complement strand
CAGTGCACTCCTCAGCGCTCTGTGTACTCTCACAACACAAAATACATGAAATTACTACAACATGCTGTGATCCTATAGTGTGTATTATTTGTCTGCTGCACTGCTTCAGGCTGCATATCAACGTTTACATTACACTGTCAAAAAAAAGAGAAAAAGCCAATAAGCCATTTTAAATATGAGTTTCTGTATTATTTTTTATTTTTTTTTATTTTCTGATTCTCTCTTGATGTATCTGAAGTTACTTTCATAATGTTAAAATTCTCCACAATGGTGCATTTGTACTGAATTTTTATAATGTAAAGATCTGTAATGCATCCCATGTGTCTCTATTTATATACGAATCATGCAATTTTGTAAAAAGTGTCAAAATATTCAGGAACATGTAATAATTAACTTGTTCAGTTGTTCATTGGAGTTAAACTATGGTATGGTTTTGATGTGGAGCTGAAGCAGAGTCCAGACATACAGCACTTTAAAATAAAATATAAAAAATAATCATTTTCATTAGGGTGCAGGGATGAAGAGGGAATTTTACAATAAATGGATTTTTACAGGGGTTACTGGTAATTTATTTGGTAATTTAATATTTACTTTTCTGACTTTATCTTCTTCTTTCTTCTGCAAATAATAATGAAAAATCACAGATATTTAATTTTGAGTATGCGCGTGTATGTATATATTTTATTAATAAAGAGTGCAGGTTTGAAAATGAGTTATGGGGATGGGGTGGGATTTAATCCACTTTTATTTCTTTCTCCTTTTCAAATGTGATGCACGTCATTATGCATTTCAATTATTACTTTTTTGTTGTGTGTTTTTGTATAATAATTTCTCTATTTCCTTTTAGACACATTCAAAATAAATCAGTCAAATCAAATGTATTAGCTATTTGGTGTTTTGTCGGGGTAAATTGTGGATTTTAGTTTAATATTAATTAATAAAGTTGCACATGTTATGACGTCACATGGGCAGAAACTGGACAGCAACTCAGGTGCAGGTAAATTTTTGGGTAACTTTCCAACCCGGCCCACCAGATTCAAAGCTTGAAAGCAGCCTCAGAAGATGGAGCAGAGAAGGAGGTCACAAAACTTAAAATTATATCTAAAACTTAAATCCAAAACATTAATCAGCTGTATTTTAGTGGATTGTCAAATAACCAAACCCTTAATATCACACACACTCATATCGCTCTGTGTACAAAATATAAAAATATTATACATTAATGTGATTTTCTATTTCATTGGGTTCAATATCAGTCCTAATAGTAAATATAAAATATTCATTAAAATAGAATTTTAACCCTTTATATGCCACATTTTGTCTGTAGATGAAAAACAAAAAAATATTTTAAATAAACTACATGCTAAGTAGATCATTTTTTGACAGCCCAGTCAATGATGAACAGCAACATTGATTTTTATACCCTTTTTTTGCAGTGTCAAACTGTCACTCATGACGCTCTGCACAGGACGCTTTCCGAAGTCAGGCTATAAAAAAAATACACATTAAAATCATTTTCTACTTTCATCAAGTTTATTTTTTAACCAACATCAGTCCTAATCTTAAATATCAAACTATTCATTAATTTTCCGAATTTTAACCCTTCAAATGCAGGTTTTTATCATGATGCCACTATGTTTTTAGATGATAAAAAAAATACACAAAATGAATTATTGTCAATATACTACATGCAAAGTATATATCTTTTTTGCTGCTGACAGCCTGGTATATGTCAGTGATTAGCAGCAACACTGACTGTGACAGCACACATAGTGGAAATAGCAAGAATTTCTGCATACGCCGAACACGGAAAAAATGTCATCAGGTGGAAAATGACAAATTCAAACTTAAAATTCAGAGTCAAAAGCGCAGAATGACACCCAGAAATAATACAATGCACGTTTTTATGCTTTGATGGCTGTGGGATCAAACATTGCAGTTTTTTCAATGGCACAGTTTTATTACCTTTAGTTTCCACAGTGTATTTTAGACTTTTTCTAGGAGCTGAGCTGGAAATTCAAAGTTTAACAAAAAAACACAATATTGCCAAAATGTATTCCATATGCATGAACACAGCTGGTGTATTGGGGGGGTGTTTTTTTGTTTGTTTGTTGTTGTTTTGTTCTGTTAAGCTTGATTTGCAACAGTCGAATCAGTGGTGATGAAAAATTCTGAAAAAAAGTCATATTCTGCTGGTTTCAGGAGTATTGTCAGGTAATTTGGTTACATTTGATTAAACATTAGATGGAAAAGAAATTGATGTGCATACAGTACAAACTGCAATAAGATACTGAATATCAAAGCATAATATTGTTGTTAAAATGTACTGTTACACCCCTTTTAATTTGCTCTATATGTGCCAGCAATTCGCAGCTGAAATTAAAAAATTCACCCAAAGACATGGATTTTTTCAAACAGCAGATCACTTTAAACTGACTTTAACTACAGTTCTTAAACGTGGTTGAAAATCACTTATCAAATCATTTACCGAAAAAAAATCACTCTATATAACTCTGAACAAACTGTACCACAGAGTTTAAGGGAATATACATGCATGACTGACAAACCAAAATTTGGCACTAACTGGTGAATATTTACACAAAATTCACCACATTTACCCATAAATATAAAAGTTTAGAAGTTAAGTGAGTGCCAGGCAAAACAAAACAATAAAACTTCCAGACAGGAAAATATCTCGCCTGCACTCAAAGATCAAGACTGTGTCATTAAACCAGACTCTGTCTGTACAACTGCCAATAAAGATGGATTGAAATATAATTAAGCACTTAAAATGCAAAGAAATTTACTGTGAACCGAGGCCCTCAAAGAGAAATGGGATGGAGACGGGGTTAATTTTATATTCACTCAAAATGTTAATAGACAGTACACAATAAAGCCTCCGTCCTCAGCTGATCCTCAGCACAGTAAAACATCTTAAAGGTCTGAGGAAATCCTCCGACCCAAACCTTAAATCAAGCTGCCAAAAAAAGACAAAACACGTCGGTTATTACCGTTCTGGCTTTTACATCAGAGTAATGACGTACACTCCACCAGAGTGAATCGTAGCAATGAAACACTGTAAAAAAACAAAAGGCGAGAAAAGAAGCTTCAAGTATGACCCATCTAGATCAGGAGACTCGTGCCTTCAGGACGCCTGGATTCGCCTCAAACTGCAGTCTCCTCCATTTCGGTAAAAACAGGATTTGAAGGTCAGACTGTGTCTGTCCGAGAGTGTTCTTGATGCATCTCCATGAGTGACCTTCACTTTGACGGCTCTCAGGCCTCTACAGCATGTTGAGCTCGATGAGTCTCCCGGCAAAGACGGCGAGCGTCCCGATGATGCACACGGCCATGAACACGCACAGCAGGATGTGGTCCAAAACCATGGCGACGAACTTCCACTCCTCTGCTGCCTGGAACCGGACGAGGAGGCAAGAGGGTCACGTTTCGGGAATTCTGACTTTTGT
>NW_024704377.1:0-2437 GCF_008729295.1 Plectropomus leopardus | reverse complement strand
TCATTGCCTTCTTCCCATGTTTTTGAAAGAAATCAAGCCAGTTTGCTCAGATTTCAAAGGGTTAACTCTAAGACTAAGATTGTTGCAAGAACTGTTCTGTTAAGATTACTTCAGAAAAAGAAAACAAATGATTTTAGTACACAATGTAATAAAACATCTGAACTTTGAAGAACATATTATTTGATAGCTGGAAGCACAAAGATGCAATGCTATTGGCATCTCTATGTTTTGAGACTCAGTTTCAGGCTAGAACAAGTAGGGTATCAGAAGAGTGAAGAGCTCCTATTCTAGAGCTGGTAATCTTGACCAGTGAGAGAACAGAGGCTCTTTAAAACAATGTGTGTGTTTCTCATTTCTGTGAAAAGTCTTTATTTGTTCAGGTCAGACATAATAGTTAGAAAATGTATATTGCTGAAAAATATCAAACCACAAAATGCTGTGGTAAGATAAGTAAACAAGCATCCCCATCCAAAATAATCAATAGCAAGTTTAATCAATATCATAATTTAATTATATGGAAATGAGTCTTCGACCATGTTTTCAACAATCAATTTTGAACATTTAAAAGGTGTTTTGAGAAAAATCTCGGAATTTCCTTTACGCAGACTTTAACAAATTGCCATTATTACTAGTATTGGTTCTAGTATTATGGTGCACTGTAGTTCTGCAAGTGGTTTTTCCAAGTGTTGTGGGCAGACACTGCTTGAATGCTGTGGGAATAATCAATGTCAAACTCTGTACTATCTCTACTTCATTACTTTCAAATGTGTTTAGAAAAATGTTAGTATGTCACAGCAATGTCATAAAAAGTTGTTTCAAAAGACGTAGTATAATATGTCATGAAAAAGTCAGCGTGTGTGCAATTCTCTTGTTTGGTTCTCCATCATTTCATAGATCCTAACTCCCTCACCTAAAAATTAGCTTTCACAAACAACAAGCAACAACTACTTAACCTAGTGTGTCTAAACAGAGATTCCCTGAGTGCGTGCAAAATCGTAAAGGGTACCCCAATTTACCTAAGGTCCACAAACTCTCATCACATACCTTTCACCAAATGCAAAAACAGTTCTTGTCACAAAAACAGTCAGCCAACTCAGGCAGAGAACAAAAAGATAAAAAGAGAGACCTGCACTCCACTGGACCTCTTTAATGACAGTGCCGATAGATGATTGGCCAGTTCGAGTGGAGGGAACCAATGAGCATCCTGACCATCTGCATAGGTGAAGATCAGTCAGGATGTACAGGTAGAAAACACTCAGGTCATTAGCACCTGGAAAAAACACAAGAGAGGAGGGAGAAAACGGGAGAAAAACACACACAGCACTATGCCCCTGCCTGGCACGTAACAGTTATGATATTGTAACCCTAGTTCTATCAGCACATGCGGAGCCCTCTGCTGGACTCGCTTCTCTAATCACTAGCACGCATTCACACACTTAAAAGCACAAACATAGCAGGCCGATCAGAACATGGCTACCCTTACACATGCAGACCTTGCAGTACATTGGGAGATTAATTTCTTCCACCAGACATCCTACACCCTCTTTTCAGCAAGGGGGCAAGCTTATAGAACTAGGGTTACAGTAGCCGCATTTACACTGTCTGTTCAAGGCGGGAATATCGCGCCATTATGCTGCCTTTACGTTTTGTTTAATGTCCGAAAGGGCAGACAGAACGTCTGAGTTTTTGCCTCTGAGCTGGAATGAAGGTAGTAACAGCACTGAAACAAAGTTGCAAAGCCGGAAAGACGTGACCATGGGTGGCACGGATGTGACATTTTGACAATGTGTTATGTGCGACCCACCGCCGGAGATCTAAAAACCAGCCTCTAGCAATAAGCAGCTAATTCATACAAGAAGAATGGTGGCCATAAATGTCCCCAAACTGGAAAAATAATGAGATTCAGGAGCTCCTTACTGTGTGAGCAGAGGGTGAGAATAGCTACCATACAAAATAGACAGTAAATGATTGTGGTTGAGATGTTATACCTTTGTTGTTGTGTAGAGAGTGGTGCTGACACTCATATTAAATGTCACACTAGAGGCGAACGCTTGTGCGTTCATCATGCCTGTCACACCTCTTTTGATTATGTGACATCATGATGCAGTGTATTAAAACACATTATAGCAGAATGATGCCACCAACGGTTGGTTCTCTGTAAAAATGCAAAGGAGGTATAAAAAGGGACTGTACTGTATCCCTGTATCGTCATCTCTGTGTGAAAGCAACTGATGACTCAAATCAAGGATACTAATGTGCATGTAAACATCCTCAGTAATTCTCAAAGAAAACAATGGCAGCCAAAACCTAAAGCTAAATAATACAAAATAAAAGAATTTAAATTATTTTCTAAACCATGAGTTTTTAAGAATAACAACAAATTAATTAGTCCTACAGCATTTTCTTTTGTAACATTATAGGTGGGAACATACTGTTA
>NW_024704376.1:0-6763 GCF_008729295.1 Plectropomus leopardus | reverse complement strand
TGACAATTCCAACAAATATTTATTGCAACATCAGCATTTTTAAGATTTTTGACATTGTAATATCACTAATGGCCTTATTTCTTTAGTTAATTTTAGTTTATTTTAATTGTGAAGACTTTTTTTAAAGATCAGCGGGAACCCTGACTTAAAAAAAAAAAGTTTTTGGGGTGTGCATAATTGAACTTTTTCCTCATGGTCTGGTGTCAACAAAATTCAAAATAAATCATAACAATTAATCGCAATACTTAAAAACCACAATACATAGATGTTGGTGTATATATATTTTTTAAACTGTCGAGTTGGCACCTTGTTGATACTATTTTGCACCTTATTTTTTATTGCAAATGCAAATGTATTATTATTATTATATTATTTAGATTATTTATTATCTTATCTTACATATTGAATCCTTACATAATTATCACGTTGGTATCGAATTTGGGGATAAGCACGTTGTCAGAGCAATTTCTTGAAATGTTTGTGCATAATGACTCGTTATTACAAACAGGAGCAGATCCTGACACATCTTTACTTTGTGCAGCAGCAGATAAACATGCGGACATGCGAGCGCTCGTGAGACGGAGTAAACGTGGTGGATGTTGTCCCCTGTTGTGTATAAGGACTCTTTCTGTCTGTGTTGGCCTTTTAAACTTAATTTCCCCGGGGTAACACCGCTGCCGCTGTACCGCGCTGTGATGCATCGCTCGCTTAGACAATTAACTGTAAGCAGCTTGGCATTACGGAGGTTTGTAAATCTGAAATATCTCTTTCCTTTAGGCTGCTGACCCGAGCACGGTGTTCATATGAAAGAACTAAATACTCGGATCACAAGGTTAAAAATTCATGAATGCATTTAAGAGCCCGGAGGTACGATGAGCCCTGATAACGGCTCAAACGCGCCTCTTTACTGCACATGTTCAAGAGCCAAGCTTCAATTAAAGACAAAGAAAGGAAATGTTGTTCTAGATTAATATAATTTAAGTGTTTTGCATAAAGGAGGAACATTTAATAAACCTTTTTTTTTGTCTTTTTGTCACAAAGTTCAACAATGACAAACAGCAGCTGATATACTGTTAAAAATGCTTTATTCCACTGACACTCAACTTACAGCCAAATCTGGCCCCTGATAGGGTCCCTCGTGGCCCCCAAACATTTTCTAACCAACAACGGGTTTTTAAAATTGAAACACCTCGAGCACAACCAGGATGAACAAATAAAACAACGAGCACCTCCTCAAATATAAAAGGTGTAAAGACGTTCTGCTCATTGCTATGATCCTGTACGTGGTTCTCCTCCCAGTTCTCAAACCAGAACACGGATCCACTTTGTGCTGCTCGTCTTTATTTATCTGTCGGTCTGCGCACAGATCGATTCGTCGAACTGTCAAACTCTCAGATGTCTCACTACCGTCAAAACTCACATTTAGATCATGCAGAAACAAATGTGACCTGACAGCTGAATGGACGGAGACTTTTAATGACAACCTGAGCCCTGAGCCCTGAGCCCTGAGCCCTGAGCCCTGAACCCTGAGCTCTGAGCTCTGAGCCCTGAACCCTGAGCCCTGAGCCCTGAGCCCTGAACCCTGAGCCCTGAGCCTTGAGCCCTGAGCCCTGAACCCTGAGCCCTGAGCCCTGAGCCCTGAACCCTGAGCCCTGAGCCTTGAGCCCTGAGCCCTGAACCCTGAGCCCTGAGCCCTGAGCCCTGAACCCTGAGCCCTGAGCCTTGAGCCCTGAGCCCTGAACCCTGAGCCCTGAGCCCTGAGCCCTGAACCCTGAGCCCTGAGCCTTGAGCCCTGAGCCCTGAACCCTGAGCCCTGAGCCCTGAGCCCTGAACCCTGAGCCCTGAGCCCTGAGCCCTGAGCCCTGCACCCTGAGCCCTGAGCCCTGAGCCTTGAGCCCTGAGCCGTGAGCCCTGCGCCCTGAACCCTGAGCCCTGAGCCTTGAGCCCTGAGCCCTGAGCCCTGAGCCCTGAACCCTGAACCCTGAGCCCTGAACCCTGAGCCTTGAGCCCTGCGCCCTGAACCCTGAGCCCTGAGCCCTGAACCCTGCACCCTGAACCCTGCGCCCCAAGCCCTGAGCCCTGAGCACTGCACCCTGAGCCCTGAACCCTGAACCCTGCACCCTGCACCCTGCACCCTGCACCCTGCACCCTGCATCTCAAGCCCTGCACCCTGAGCCCTGCATCCTGAGCCCTGGGCCCTGCATCCTGAGCCCTGAGCCCTGAGTCCTGCACCCTGAGCCCTGCACATTGACCAGGACTGCTGGGTAAAACTGCCACCACGAGCTGTTTGCCCGGGAGAAAAAAATACAAAGAAACAAACACTTTGTTTTGTCAGCCGGCTTATCATGTGGCCAGATTTCACCTCCGCCTTCGTGGGAAACGGTGCAGAAACTCGCTGCCACAGGACAGGATGTCGTAACATTATCCCTCCACTGTTTACAGCCCACTTCACAAACAACACGTCACAATAAGCGCCCGTCGTACCGCAGTCCAACATACACTCTGCGCTTCATGTCTTCTTCTGCGGTGCACACCAGGCACCGAGAGGGAAAACATAAAAAAAGATGTGAATGTATCTCATGTTGCTGCTGCTGTGCACCACCTGCAGGGGTAAACACTGATCAAAGGCCTTTCATCATCTGACGCCACCAGAATATAAAAACTCTCTTCACAGCCTTCAATTAGGACGAAATCCAGAGAGCGGAGGGAGACGGAGAGACGGACGGAGAGAGAGACGGAGAGACGGACGGAGAGAGAGACGGAGAAAGAGAGAGAAAGAGAGAGGGAGAGAGAGAGAAAGAGAGAGGGAGAGAGGGAGACGGAGAGGGAGAGAGAGAGAGGAGGAGAGCAGAAACGTTTGGGACAAAGGTGTGTCACGACTCCACGTATATGAAAGAAAAAGCAGAGATAGCCACAGATTGGTGCATTATACAGCAATTACTGTGTTACCAAAAGGAGCGCTGATACAGTAACTGAAGCAATAATGTTTGACGCGCTCTAAAAATAAAACTGATAAGTAGTTTTCAGGCGTTAGAATAAAGCGTGTCCATGGTGTGTTTATAACAGTGAGAGACTCAGCTGCTGCTTATCGTTGTTGAAAACACATTTTTCAAGAGTTCTTTCTTCATGCCAAATACTTTAACCACCTTTATCTACAACTACATTTATATTTTTTATCTTTTTAAGCGAAGCTTTGCACCTCAGCGTGTACATCAGGGAGGCTCAGCTTGCTTTGTCTGGGGGCCACTTCTGCAAAAAGACAGTAGGCCAGGGGCCATTCGCAGCGGCCCTATACATGTGTCTAGTGTTTTAGGATGTTTTTTTAGATTTTAGGACATTTTTAGGATTTAGTGACATTTCTGAGATTTTAAGACGTTTCTCAGATTTTTGGACAATTCAACAATTTAGGACATTCTTAAGAATTTAACATATACTGTATATTTTATCCAACTGTAATCCAAGTGTGCGCGATATTAAAGTGGACCTTGAGGTATAAGACAGCTTAAGCATGAAAGGGGGAGAGAGACGAGATGACAGATGACATGCAGCAAAGGGCTGCAGATTGGAGTCGAACCCACGGCCGCTGCAGTGAGGACGCAGCCTCTGTACATGGACCGTCCGCTCTACCAGGTGAGCTACCTGACGCCCCAACCAAAGCGTTACTTTCCATCTGAAAACGCCAGGAAACACCCAGCTGGGAGCATTTCAGGGTGCTCGGGAGGTGCAGCGTTTTTCAGCAGAGGTGCTTTGGTTGCATCTGGTTGCTATGATACAGAATATCGACGGAACTAAACATGCCAGCACAGTTTTGCGAAATACGGCTTTTTCTAATTGTAAACTAAAACAGCACCTCGTTCAGGCGCAAAA
Source organism: Plectropomus leopardus (assembly GCF_008729295.1). Taxonomy (NCBI): domain Eukaryota; kingdom Metazoa; phylum Chordata; class Actinopteri; order Perciformes; family Serranidae; genus Plectropomus; species Plectropomus leopardus. The sequence continues at coordinate 2,896 of NW_024704376.1, read as the reverse complement.
ACTTTTTTTGCAATAAATGGAGTGTTTTCGAAACTGACAGGTATCCATTAGGAGTATTTTATATTCACAATTTCAATTCGCACAATTTGATAGTTAACGGAAACCCTCAAAAGCCTGCAGAGAGACAGGAAGCACCCGAAAAAAAAACCCCCAAAAACCACCTTTCTGACTCACACACTGACCCACAGATTGAGAGTCCAGCTGGTTGACTGACCAGATAATTGAAGTAATGTCTAACAGACTAACTGGCCTGCTGACTAACTGGTTTGCATGACACACACACACACACACACACACACACACACACACACACACACACACCACACACACACACACACACACACACACACAGCAACTGTCTTTCTGACTGTCATGCAGCAGACGGGTGAGCCGTCTAAGAATAGATAAAAGGAGGGACATTATTCTGGGAACACACACAGACAAAGTGTGACGAATGTCTCGCAGATAAGTTACACGTGCCTTACACTGCCATAAACACATTACACCACACACACACACACACACACACACACACACACACACACACACACACACACACACACACACACACACACCACACACATACAGCCTTTGATGTTGAACGACATCATTTCTCAGCTCTGTCATATTGCCACATATGGTAATTCATGTCTTGGCAGTGGCCACTTCAAAGATATGTAAACTACCTTCTTACAAACCGTCTCCTGACCGCCTGATGCCATTTCCTTCACACCGCCGCTCCCACGAAGAGGAAAATTCACACATCACTTCATCCAATAAGGCCAAAGGTCAAAACACCAAGACATGGAGGCATGTAACAGACATTCCTGTGCACCCCGACAACTGACGTGTACCAAAGAGAAGTATGTTTTTACCATTTCTGTGGAGCTTAAAGGTTCCTTTGACTCCTCAGTGAGATATGAAGATATCATCAGGTTCATTTGGGTTTAAATATTTATTTTCTGTCAGACATTGAACATGACAAATATACTGTAGAACAGCATCACCAGCTGGAGGACCTATTCTACTAAAACTCACAGAGGTCCAGTTACTAAAATTTCCTCCCAGCAAAGGTCCGAGCCTCAAACCTAAAATCAATATCAACATTAACTCAACATTTTACTTGTGGCCCCGGGCCCCCAAAACATTACATCTGCCCCTGGTAATAATAATGAGAGCTCAGTGCGAGCAGCCGGATGAGACATGGAGCGATGCGTTTCTGCTGTTTCTAAATAATTCATCCAAAGTCTGATTAAAGCTGAAACTAACACAAAGTCGTCTGTAGAGTCTAAAGAAGTCACTTTCACCTCTGCAGATGTGTCTGTTTCAGACACTTTGGTGCTGTGAGAAGCTGCGCTCTGTTTGTCTGTCTCACTGTGCTGCTGTTGGACCATCAGCTGCCATGATGAAATGCTGTGGCTGTCAAACACTCAGCTGTTCTACAGTCAAGTCCTTCACTGCATTTGGTTCTCTGCAGCGCTATTCTTATTATCATTGGCTGTTCGTGTTGTCTGTCAAAACATGACTGGAATGTTTTATTGACTACATCTCATATTTCAATCGAGGAAAAAGTAATATCGTGATTGATATTGTTATCGTTTTATCACCAAGCCCTACCTAGAAACATCCAAAAATGCTTGGATGTTCTAAAATCCTAGAAACATGTATGGGGCCTCCTGTTGTTTTACAAAAGTGGCCCCAAAGCAAAGCAAGTATTCCTGCTGTGGAAGATAAATAAAAGCAGAAGTTTAATTCCACTCTTGAATACAGATTATTAACTTGAATCAGGAAAAATAAGTGAGAGCACTTGTTCAGTAATCGTAACATTCTCGTCTTTCACCAAAATGCGTTTCTGTGAACAAAAGCTGCAGAGCAACAATGGCTTCAGCTACAGCAGCCAAATGTTCTCTTTCCAAATGAAATTAATCCAACAGGGGATTTCCAGTGAAGCCGTGTGCACAACATGAGCTCTGAATAATATTACTGGGAAATGATACACAACAGAGGGTGATACATCCGCGGAGAATATTCTTACCCTCTAAGTATTATTATTCTTATCCAAAGTGCAGATTTCCTCACATATTGATCACTTTCACTCCAAATCCAAGTTCACTTAAATACATATTTTAAAAAAATGTTCTTTACAGCCCTATTGTGTCATGAAACAGTCATATGATAAGTTCAATCAAAGGAAAAGTAGGTTTTTGAAACAGAAATTAAGATCTTATTTACGCGTACATGAACTACTTTGAGGTTTTGACTATATCATTTTCTCACGACTGCAGGTGGTCGTTGTTGTTTTAGTCTCGTATAGATGGAGGATGTGTCCAGGACGAAGTATTGTCTTCTTTGAGATATGTGGTGTGTGGATTGGTTACTATGTATTTGTTTTGGGGTTTTTTCACCAATTATTTTTCAGTTGGTTGTTTTTGTTTTATTTTTAATTTTTGGTTGTAAATTGATCAATTGGTGAATTCCTTTTTATTATCTCGATCATTTCTTTTTATTTATTTCTTTTTCACTCTCGCCCATGCGTATAGTGCTGGGCAATTAATCAAAAGTTAAATGAAACTGACATTTGGAGCGTTGAAATGAGGTAACCCTGCCCAGATTGTATTTGCCTGCTCTCTATGTTCATATGGGTATTATGGGTATTACATTGGGTACCTCAGTATCATGTGATGTTATGTTTTACATGATGTTTGACTGAAGCACTGTGTTTTACGAGTGAGGAAAAAAAATGTTAAAAAGATAAAGTTTGTGTCAGAATACATAAATAACTGTAAATGTACCTATGATTTGTAAAGTAATGACACAATCAAGTATAAAAAATAATAACAATAATTTATGTTATCTCTGATTACTATTGTCAGTGTATGTGTATGTTTGTATTACC